>NC_053399.1:27997559-28300059 GCF_905171765.1 Bufo bufo
CTCCTATGAAGAGCTATGTGTAGACCTGGAGGGCTGATTTTCAGTTCACATGCAAAAAAATTACTCTCTGCAGCATGCGTCGGACTCCCGGTAAACGCCTATTATGAAAACGGCAGGTAATAGCCTGTTACCACGTATCCTAAAGGGGTAGTACCATCTCAGACATTGGGGGCATATTGCTAGGATATGTCCCCAATGTCTGATAGGTGCGGGTCCCAGAGGGCACACCGAACAGAAGGGAGCTGGTAAAGTCCCGGAGGGCACACCGCGCATGAGTGGCTGCCTTCCATTCTTTCCTATGGGAGCGCTGAAAATAGCCAAGTGCTGGCTCGGCTATTTCCATCAGTTCCATAGAAGTGAATGAAATCATTTAACAAAAGTTCCACATAAGGATCATAGATAAAAATCGCATCTGATTTTGTTATAAAATTCGACTGGTGGTAGTACGATTTTTTTGTTTGTACGTGCGATTTTCCATAAATTATCCCAACACATTCGTTCTCTTTTGTATAGATCCTAAGAACAAATGTGTTGGGATAATTTATGAAAAATCGCACGAACAAACAAAAAAAAAAAATCGTACTACCACCAGTCGAATTTTATAACAAAATCAGATGCGATTTTTATCTACGATCCTTATGTGGAACTTTTGTTCAACGATTTCTATATAAGTTCAACACACGCATGTTGTTCTTATGCATTGGGACAATTCACAAAAATCGCAATAAAATAATCGGATGAACATTGCAACCAACTCGAAGCGATTATTATAGATCATCCATATTGGCATTGAAAAAGTTCCATGTGTGACTTTGTTGAGTTTATCTTGCAGCGGTTATTTGCACAGACGGACTAAATACGTCAGGGCAACTTATGCGTACAAGTGCAATTATCTACATTTTTATTTTGTTATTCATTGTTCATTGTTTTTAGTGCGAATATATTGTACAACTATTATTTTATTTTATTAAAATGCTATCAGCGTGAAACAGGTATTGAGTGCTGATCGATTTTTTCTACTTGAGGTTTTCTATGTACATTACATTTTCCCCACTGTTAGCGCCCCCTGCTGTTTATCCTTCTGGTCCACCTTCTCCTGCATTCATTGGTGGACTAACATGCTCAGTAGCTTCCCTTCCGACATAGCGAGGTGGCCCAGACACCTCCCATTGATTCATCTTTATGTCTAACTTCATAGAAGTATATAGTTTTATCTCTCTCTAGGCAGTGGAGAAGGAAATTGTGGGGGCATTATATAACATCTCTATGGGACTGTTTTGTATACCGGGGAGGAAATGGTTAACAAGAGCTAATTGTAATGCATCCTGAGAGATGCAGGTGCTTGATGAGCTGCTACCTTCCAGCAGAAAGGGTAGAAAGTCCTCCAGATAAGTGAGTAAAAGAGTTTAAAATTTATGGGATAACCTCCTTTAAAAACCTCCTTTAAAGGGATAGTCCAGGACTCAGCCGAATAAAATTCAACCATTGCATAAAATGCAACCACGCAAACCCACTTTAGCGGTGCGACCACATTACTTGTATATTGCCTCTGGAGTGAGATACTTTACAATGGACACTTATTGCTTCTGCATCAATGTCTTCATTCTCTGCGTCCCTCGTGACGTGAAGCCCAAGGTTTTTTTTTCTAGACAAATTAGTAACTTCTCTCTATTCTCTGTCGTACACATGATCTTTCTCAGTGGGTTAAGCATCTCTTCTCTTTTGGCTATTACTCCATAATAAATGCGTCATTCTGTCATTTGTCACCGTAGCACAATACCGCCATTAACACAGGCAGTGGGAGGATTTTGCATACTGATCTGATGCATTCTTGTAGAACAATGGAGCTTATAGAACATGACCATTTGTTACCAGTCCTCACTGTGATTGTGTGAAATACATTAGGGCGGAGCATTTGACTTAAGTACGTCGAAGGCGCCAACATGGGCTTCGTGTGCTCTATATAATGGGACCACGTCAGCCTCCGATAAGAAAATGGAGTTCACTTACATCTCCATTGAACACAGCTGGAGACTTCGGAGTAATCTAGAGTTTATTCCTGAGCTAATGGCATGATGGGTGACCCATGGTGGAGACATTGCAATGTCAAGTGCAAGTGCAGGAACAGTAACTAAAGAAAGCCAAAACTAGATGGGTATAGAGCATGCACCCTGAGGCCTCCAAAACATTCTCCATCATGTCCATAACCAGGGAACAAAAAGTGCCCCTGCGGCTTGCTCTTTTGAGGTCTGTAAATCTGTTCTTCTCTCTAGCGCCACCTATAGGTAGCTACCTTGTAAATCAATGTCCGACCAATAAAAGCCTTGAAACATGACTAGGTATATTATCCAAACTAGACACATATCTGTGAACAGTTGTTTTAGGTTTCTTGCCCTTTGCCATTACAGACCAAGGTGCTGGTTTGGCTGAAGGAGATGCCTTGGGAAGGATGAGGGGCAAGAACCTCAAATCAGCTGTCTACAGAGGGGTTTGGGTTATAGTCTTGTTTCAAGGCACTTATGGGGGGTCACACACTGGCCTTCAGGGTAGCTACCTCTTGGTAGCACTGTAGATAAGATTTTCTTCCTTGTTGCGGAATATTTCTTTCCCAGAAGCATTGCCTGTAAATTTCCAAACATCAGGCAGATCACCTCAATGAGAACAAGTACCCCACCTCTAGATCTAAGAGGGTCTCCCCAACTCCCACAAACTTTAGGGGAGAGTGACAAATGCATGCACAGCCAACTCTTCTATATGTGGCTGTGATAGGGGTCAGGTGAGTGCGAGTCCAAGAGGGGATGATTTTTGTCGAGGTGCCACCATCCGCCATAATCCAGCCCTTTATGGATACCCAAATCCTACTTGATCCAAAACGAAGCCCGACATGAAAAGAGTGGTGGCAACACCGATCGACATTCAATAATTGAACATGGATTGGAACGGTTATTTTTCTCATGGTTCCTGTATGAATCAGCGAGGAAATATCTCTGTATAACTCAGCAGGAATTGGAATTGTTGGCTTTTGCCCCGGTTTTCTTGCTGTGGAGATCACCCCTGTCAAGACTATCAATATATCCTTGAGATGCTCCTGAAATATTCTTTGGTCATTACAGATAGCATGCAATCAAAGACTATAATCAGCTATAAAACACTTGTAAGAGTGCCTTCACACACTGCGGATTTTGTTGCAGAAATTTCTGTGACTGAATGGGACTTGCACAAATCCACTGGCTTGCCGTCCTATTCAAATAAATGGAACGGATTTTCAGTTGTGGAACTTTCTGCCATTAAATCCACCCTAAAAAGTTTCTGCATGAAAATCTTGTTCTACTCACAACCAGCACCTTGGTAATAACCAAAATACGAGGTCACATCAGGAGGAATCTGTCCCGTGTAGGACCAGGTTTAAATATAATGAATAAGGGGTGCGATACACCTACTTCCACAAAATACTGATTGAGGGGTACGATACACCTGCTTCCACCAAATACTGATTGAGGCCTGCGATATACCAGCTTCCACAAAATACTGATTAAGGGGATTGATATACCTGCTTCCACCAAATACTGATTGAGGGGTGCAATATACCTGCTTCCACCAAATACTGATTGAGGCCTGCGATACACCTGCTTCCACAAATACTGCTCTTCTCTAGGGACTTTGGCACAGGGTCATTTTGAAAATGACAGGCAGAGGAAGAGGCAGGCCATTCCGCAGCCGTGGTAGGGGTCGAGCAGGTGCACCAGGCCGGAGCCTAAGTGGGAAGTTGGCGAAGGTGCGTGCGATTACATCAAAGGACGCACCAGAGTTGGTTGAGTGGCTAACTCAGTCTTCCGCTTCTGCAAACTCGTCATCCTCTGTATCTGCACCCCCAAAGACACCACCACCACCACCATAGCCCCTCCACTCGAAGTGCTGGCATCATCATCTGACTGTACGCAGGGCAATATTTTTGGCTGGATCATACAACCGGGCCATGCATAGCTGACTGTTGAGCACTTCTCATTTCCAGATGTGTTCCATCTTAGGCATAACTGGGACCCGATGCAAAATCTGAACAGGGCCACCAGCTCCCATGTGCCATTTATTATAGTTGGTATCTTATGTGACAGTGGGGCCACTGGGCATCTTTTAGGCACCAGGATCCAGGTGAAACTACCATTTCTGCACCCTCTATAGATACACCCCAATCTCATAAGAAGATGTTGCAGATTTCCTTGTGATTATGAGGTCTACCTTGCTTGCAGCTCCCTATGGTCCAATGAAGATGATGCCAGCTCTTCATATGCTGCCCAACTGTCCTTCACATCAACCATGTTGACTTGCATAGAGGTGACCATAGAGGTAGACCGGACCTCTCTGCATGTGTAGCCCACTACAGACACACAGATTATATTCAGGAATTATTATTTCCAGTTATATTGGCTATCAGGCTGACTGTATTAGCTTAGGCTTGAGCATTTTTAAGTGTTTTTGAGGCTTCTTTATGGGTTTGCACAAAGGGCAAATATATGTGCACAATTGTCCTTCACATCAACCAGTCCATGTTGACTTGCACCTTTAAATTTTTGCATCCCCATTTATAAAAATAGCCAGAAAAGGGCTGTATTCTTGCACGCGGGGAGAACACAGGAAACATTGACGACGTCCTGTCCTTAATTCATACACATTCGTTACCCTCGCAGTGACCGGCCATGGACGGAGAGTTAAAAATAAACTTCCTTAAGATGCGTCAGCCTAGAAAGGAGGAATCAATCATCTGACGGCGAAACTTGTTTGTAGCCATGAAAACTGGAGCGGCTGTATATAGTTTTTTAGGATTTAAAATGAAAATCTGTCTTCATCAATTTTGACTACAAGTGATAAGCAGAGAGTTAAATAAAGATTAAAGGCCAAGTGCAAGTCTTTTTATTGTTCTGAGGCAGGGACGCTCAACCTACGGCCCTCCAGCTGTTGCAAAACTACAACTCCCAGCATGCCTTAATAGCTGTAGGCTGTGCAGGCATGCTGGGAGTTGTAGTTTTGCAACAGCTGGAGGGCCGCAGGTTGAGCATCCCTGTATCTAATGCATCTAAAATAAAGCAGCTTTTGCATATCATCTTGATTAAATATATCCACCGTTTTGGGTCTACAGCTCCTATGCAAACCTATGAGTCTCTGTAGCTGGACTACTCACAAGCCTGTATTCAGCCGCTTATCTACTGTGTAGTAATTATCACAAAGCCCTGAGTGCCCCAAGATTATTAAAAGGGGTTATCCTGCATATTATATTGATCCTCAGGATAGGTCATCAATACCAGATCAGCGGGTGTCCGACCCAGAACCCCCGCCGATCAGCTGTTAGAAGTGACTGGTGCTCTGGGAGTGCCGTGGCTTCTTTCTAGGCTATATGATGTCGGTCAAGTGGCCTAGTTGCAGCTCAACCCCATTGAAGTGAATGAGGCTGAGCTGCAGTACCAAGCACAGCCACTATACAATGGGTGGCGCTGTGCTTGGTAAGATACCAGAGCCGGCTGCTCTCACCAGAGCTCTGATGACCGTTGCTGCTCCCTGTAACAGCTGATAGGTGGGGGTGCCAAGACTCGGACCCCACCCAATCTGATAATGATGACCTATTTGGTGGGATCCGCCTACTATGACCCAGCTGTTTGAAGAGGGCGCAGCACATGGGTGAGCGGCACAGCCTCTTCCTAAGCCAGTGACGTCACATTCATCATTTATGTGGCCTCAGTCCTATTCAAGTGAACAGGGCTGAGCTGCGATACCAAGCACAGCCGCTATACAGTGGGTATGCTGCGTGGAGGCTGCAGTGCTCAACGGAGCTCTGTGGTCTCTTCAAACAGCTGATCGGCGGGTTTTCGGGTTGTCAGACCCCCACCAATCAGATACTGATGACTTATCCGGAGGATAGGTCATAACTAGCAAACAATTGGGAAACCCCTTTAAGGCTACTTTCACACCTCTGGTGAATCGGCCGGACATAAACCGCAGCATCCAGAAGTTTGTGTTTGGCTGGTTCTCCGCTTATCTGCCGGAACGCATACGTATCTCCGCCAGACCCCATTATACTTAATGGGGCCAGCGGACATTCTGTCCACATCTGGATACGGAGAATTCCGGCAGGCTGTTCTCTGCCACAAGATTCTGCTGAAATTCTAACCGAGGTGTGAAAGTGGCCTAACAGTGCCAATGACATTGGCGTGCAGTATGCCTAAGAGGAAGTGTCTAACACCCTGTCTAGCAAAATGCACCAAATCTAGAGTCGCAGTGAACCCATAGAAATTAATGGAATTGCCATGCAAGTTGCAAGAAATCCAGCTGTGTCGGATTTCTTGTGACTTGCGTGGCAATCCCATTCCTTTCTATGGGATCACTGCTACTCTGCGATCCTGGCCGCGACAAACAGCCCGGATTGGCACTCTTGCCGATCCTGGCTGTTAGAGCTGGGCCGCGGCTCTCATGTGTGAGCCGGGGACCCGTGCAGCTCTTAGACTGGGCGCCGTAAAAAAGCAGCGGCCCAGCCTAAGGCCCCTTAGTGACCGCCGTGAAAACATGTATGGCTGGTCACTAAGGGGTTAAGATTTCTAAATTTAAAACGATAAACCTTCCCAGATATTTCCATATAAACATGGTATCCAGATGTGGAAATTATTTATAGGAAACCTCTGGTGGTTAAAAGACTCTGTAAAGCCGAAGAGTAGCATATGAATTAACCGATACAAAAGTAAAAAAAGTTAAATAAAATGTAAAATATTTTCCAGAAAATTGAAACAATGTATCCAGGTTAGAGCCATGTGATTGAACAGTTCAGACCAGCGAATAAGCGGGACTTGCCTCATCTGCATGACTGGTACCAGCGCTGCACAGTAACCACTCCTAGGGTACTGATCAACACATCAGAGCCCGATCCTTAGGGCTAATGCACACGACCGTATGTATTTTGCGGTCTGCAAAACATAAATACAGATGACGTCTGTGCGCATTCCGTATTTTGCGGAATGGAACATCTGGCCCCTAATAGAACAGTCCTATCCTTGTCCGCAATGCGGAGAATAATAGGACATGTTCTATTATTTTTTTCGGAAAAGAGAAATACAGACATATGGAAACAGAATACACACGGAGAAACTTGGGCCCCCCCCCAAAAAAAAAGAATGGACACAGAAAGAAAATATGTTTGTGTGCATGAGCCCTTAATAGAAAATTTAAAGGGTATTCCGGTTGGTTAAAGTTATCCCCTATGCACAGGACCTGTACTCGGCTATCTCTAACTCCCATAGAATTGAATGGAGTGACCACGCGCATGTGCGACTGGCCGCTCTGTTCTTTTCAGGGGGGCTGCAGGGGGTATGGGGCCCCTGTTCTGGTGATCAGTGGGGGTCTCAGCGGTAGGACCCCCACCAATATAATAATTATCCCCCATCCGGTGGATAGGGGATAACTTTAACCATCCAGAATACCCCTTTAAATTATTGTTAAAGGGATTGTCCATCTTTTTGTAACTTTTTTTTTTTTACTTTCACTAGTACTCTTTCATACCCTCACCTGCTCCTCGCTCCGTTCAGCTGTCTTCCAATCCTCATCCTGGAAATTTACGGACTGATGGGGGTCACATGCGCCGTTGCAGCTAATGACCGGTGGTGACGCATCCCCAAGCAGCATATGATCCGGGAAGCCAGAGACATGGACCGGGGAGCAGAGGAGTATGTTTTTTTTTTTTCAACAAGTACAAAGGAGTGCTAGTGAAAGCTAACGTACAAAAATCTGGATAATCCCGTTAAGAATAATTAAAAGGGCATCTGTCACCACATATCAGTTGGTAAAACGACTGCTGTAGGTCTGCGCTTGTCAGCAGAGTCTCATGGTATCTTTGGTACCTCCATGTGTGCCGGCAATCCAGAGAAAAGGGACTTTGTGGTGTGCAAATTACCCCCTAGGTGCAACAAGGGCAGTGCCGTTGCACCTTGCTGCACTTAGATAAGCACAAATTTACAGCGGCTGACCGTTTTATCTACTGGTATGCCGTGACAGATGCCCTTTAATGTCCTATCATGAAATGGTTGTCAAATAGCAGCAAATTATAAGATAGGGTAAGGGTGGGCTGGTTTTAGGGGTGTTAGACCAATGTGGTCTCATTATATAGTGCCCTTTGCCAAATGCTGACCAGTCCTCATAAGCACAAGTAGTCAGGTCACTGCCCCCCGGGGTCTTCAGACTGAAGATACATAGAGAAGCAGCAGATGACTGTGATATTGAATAGGAGACCTGTCCTTGGCCCCTTTAATTTGTACACTTCATCTCTAATGAGGGGGGGGGGGGGTCTTGTTTAGGTAAGTGCTGATATTCAGAGATTCCGGAGCTGCAATCGAAGAGAACTTTTAACCCAAGTCTTGCCATAACTAATATGAACGGCTCGATGATGTATACGGCTGTTTTCATTGAGGCTCCTTCGAGTGTGCAGCCCGAGAATTGATGCCTCAATCCTGATAAATGAACCGTTGTGCTCCATAAAGGAGTTTCTCGCCGCCGCCACTTTACACAGAAATGCATTATGAAAAGGATCTGCTTCCATTTTCCTCTCCATTGATCTCCACGTTGAGGAAAATCCATCAGCTCGTAACGTTCGCGCCTCGCCATCTGTTTGGAGAAAGTAATGGATATTTCACGTTCACAAGCCGATTGCTTAATTGTGGCTGGGAACGTTTTGCAAATTGGCTCATCCCCGATTAATGTAACGGGGGTGCAGACCAACGAATAGACCCTCTAGATGACAGGGCTGTAGGTGATATACTGGAATGGGTATTGTACTAGGAGGGAGATTTATATGACTGTAAACGGTGAGGAAGCTGAAGTGTAAATGGATAATGGCTAGTAAATAGATGATAACCCCTCCCCCCCCTATAAAAGAGTCAAGACCCTCTTAAATCCACTGGTTCTGCAAAGTGCATAAGCATCAACTCCCCGACATATGAGCAGGACCCCAGACCAGGGTACACGCCAACTGTTCTTACTATTTAATGTTGTTCCATGTTATCTTATCTGTTAACGCCTTGTCATGTGCCCAGTATAGCTTTTGTATAGCTCGGTCGGGGTTAACTATCCTGATTCAGGTGTGGGACTTCACTTCACCCCTAGCTCGGTTAGTTGTGTGCCAGTGGAGGAAGTGTGAGAAGCTACATGTGCTCACTCCTCACAGTACCAGGCCTGATTTCCAGAGAATCATCACCTCTCAGCAAGAAAGCCGTTTCTACTCTAATGGTACTCCACGAAAAGAGAAGGTGTAGAATTATCATGGCCGAGCACTGGAGTCAGTCAGTAAGGTATTGGCGGCTTAAGGCTCATAGAGACTTTACTGCAGTGAGGGGGGACATTGCTCAGACACCCTCCACAGTTGGACCCGGTCTATCCCACCGTATCCTAATCCTGTACCTCTCAGCTGGGAATTAGAGCCACCATTGTAAGATTAATATGGCCAGCCATAGATTCTGCAGAGGGAGAAAGAGGGAAGGAGTACTACAGTTCCCATCCTTGCTCAAATCCATACACTGCTATCTGGGAAGATTTTAAGTATGAATTATTTGGATGTACTACAACTCCCATTCTGCACTTTAATTAAAAGAGACATTTATTTTCTACAACTGGCTGGTTACTGACTCCAGCACCTACATCTCCTGCCTTGCACTTTGTACAATCCCATCCACTTTGCTGGTACTGTAAGGGAACCATCAATAGGCCAAAAGGGGATCTCCAAAGTAGACAACTGCTTTTGACTCCACATACACCGTAAATAATATTTTAATGGCGCACACAGTATTCTTTAGGATCCTGCAGCTCTATTACGAGGGTCACTTCCGAGCCCAGGGCAGAAACCACACACTGTCTATGGGAAGAGCCTGTTCTTCACTGCCTGGTCTGGTAAAACATGTGGCTAATCTCACAATGTAACCTGAGGACATCCACATCCCGTGAAAGAGCGTGACTGATGATGTCATGGGATCCTGGTCCGAACTCTGGGCGGCTTAAAAGGGAAAGCTGAAGATTTTGGAAATCAAAAGCAGTTGTCTATAGGTTTTAATGGAGTTGCTCACTCCTGGAAATAATCACTCCCCCCCTCATTTCTATACAGGACGTAACACCCTAATGTACATTCAAACCATATAGAATAAGGCAGAGGAGTCAATGCTCTGAACCCCCAGAATTCTGCATTCAGGTTGATGCACATCAGTTTTAAATAGGGTAATACCCTAGTAGGGAACTCTAGCCAGGTTTCCCCTATTACTGCAAGATTGGAGAGCCCATCGCTTTCTAAAGGAAAAAGTTCTGCTGGTTTCCAGAGCACAATTAGCAACCATGGGACCCCATAGCAAAAATTGGGATAGGGTCCAATTCAACCATGACCATATACAACAAAAGGTTCGGAACATGAAAAATGTATGATGATTTTGGTACACAGTAATGTCACACTACAGGGATAATGCACACAGTCATGTAACCACACAGGGATAACACAGAGACGTCACCATACAGGGGTAGTGCGCACACATACACACGTCATACTACAAGGATAATGCACACAGTGATGTCACCATACAGGGATAACCAGAGACGTCATCATACATGGGTAATACACACACTACCAGGATAATGCACATAGTGATTTCACAATGCAGGGATAATGTGAAAAGTGAAGCCATAGTACAGGAATAATGCACATAGTGATGTAATAGTACAGGAATAATGCACACAGTGATGTCACAGCACAGGAATAATGCACACAGTGATGTCACAATACAGGAATAATGCACACAGTGATGTCACAGCACAGGAATAATGCACACAGTGATGTCACAGCACAGGAATAATGCACACAGTGATGTCACAATACAGGAATAATGCACACAGTGATGTCACAGCACAGGAATAATGCACACAGTGATGTCACAGCACAGGAATAATGCACACAGTGAGGTCACAGCACAGGGATCATCTATACTGCGATATGTCGTCACTACACATCTACGGTGTGACAGCAAAGGAAAACCGATGATGTCACACGCTGGTATAATGAACACATGATGGCACAACATTGAAACAGTGCAAAAAGTAATGCTGCAGAGAAGAGATTGGCGGGGGTCTGACTCCTGGGACTTCTGACGATCAGCTGTTAGAAGAGGCAGCTCCGGTGAGTGCTGCGGTCTCTTCACAGCGCCATCCATTGTATAATGGTTGTGCTTGGTATGGCAGCTCAGCACCATTCACTTGAATAGGACCGAGCTATGCGTAGGTCAAATAACTGATGAACGTGACATCACATGGCCTAGGAAGAGGCTTAAAGGGGTTATCCCATGACTAATGTAAAAAATCAGACATCATATAGTACATGGCAACTTCTGTCTAATAAAGCTAGAACCATCCCTGTACCTCACATGGATCCAGAGATCTCCCCATTCATTGCTCTGCTAGATTTATATCAAGCTGACAGCTCAAGGGGAGTGTCTTTTCTGCTGCAGCTAAAGGGGAGTGTCCATGCTCTCCCTATCACAGCTCAAGGGGAGTGTCTTTTCTGCTGCAGCTAAAGGGGAGTGTCCATGCTCTCCCTATCACAGCTCAAGGGGAGTGTCTTTTCTGCTGCAGCTCAGGGGGCGTGTCTGTGCTCTGCCTATCACAGCTCAAGGGGAGTGTCTTTTCTGCTGCAGCTCAGGGGGCGTGTCCGTGCTCTGCCTATCACAGCTCAGGAGGCAGCTCAGAAGGATGAAACTGAGCATGTGCGACCATCTTTGTGAGCAGGTCAAAGAAATAAGGAAAAGAACAAACAGCAGGTGGCGCTATACAGATACATTTTATTGAATATCTCAGTGCTTATAATTCATTTTTAATTCCATACAATTACAAAAGTATTCAGATCCAGGTGCTGGTTTGAAAACTGTAGAATATTTTTCGTGGGACAACCCCTTTAAATACTCACGGAGCACCGAGGCCTCTTCATACAGCTAATTGGTGGGGTTCCCGGTACCCCCGCTGAGGATAGACCATCAATATTAAATTCCCAGAAAACCCCTTTAAGGTTGTCTATTTTTCAAAACTTTTTAAGCACCCAGGGCCCCTCTAGCTCATGTTGCTGATCAAACTGAAAAGGGGTGAAGGCCAGGTCCTCCTGCAGCTGTTACATTACGCACTTGCCACACTTCTCAAAAAATTCATTAACTCAGTAGAAAAATATATAGGGCCCATGGCGAACATGTCTCGAGGGACCTTTTTGGCTTACAAAATCAAGGCGGCAAGTACATGTCTGTTCCCCAAGAACCGCTTTTGGTCTGCCGCTGTCCTGTCAATCATCTGGTTGTAGTTTACATCACTGTAAAGAGACGGATTCATCAGGAACCCATGGCGGGGAGCTGCAGACATTCACCAGCATAATAATCCCAGGCACAGCAGTCAGCCCCCGCCATCATCAACTCCCTAAATATGTTCCTCGCTAATTAGACAACTGGAAAAGCAGAAGATAAAACAAACAACATGAAAAGACCAAAGTATGACAAATCTCTAGAACATTTTGTACAAAGTTTGACCAAATGTTTAAAATAGAGCAAAACCTCTGCCGCCCCCTCCAAATGATTGGCAGCCATCAGTTTGCCATCTCCTCCTTCTTAGGCCTCTTTCAGACGGGCGTCCCGGATTTGCTCCGGATGCGTCCCGGGTGCATTGCGAGCGTGCACACAATTCATTGCGTTGTTCAGTTTTTATCGCGTTTTGCATGCGCGTGATAAAAAAACTGAATGTGGTACTCAGACCCGAACTTCAGTGATGTGTTGTGTAGATGTTATTATTTCACCTTATAACATGGTTAGAAGGGAAAATAATAGCATTCTTAATACAGAATGCAAAGTAAAATGTTGCTTGAGGGGTTAAAAAAATAAAATAAAAACATAACTCACCTCATCCACTTGATCACGCAGCCGGCATCGTCTTCTTTCTTCTTCTTTGAGGACCTGCAAAAGGACCTTTGATGACATAATCGCGTTCGCCACGTCAGCGCAGGTCCTGCTGAATGAAGATAGTAGATCCTTTTATCTTCATTCAGCAGGACCTGCGCTGACGTCACCATGCTAATGCAGGTCTATTTGCAAGTCCTCAAAGAAGAAGAAAGAAGACTTGCTGTCCGCATCTTTTGCGGCCCCATTAAAAGTAAATGGGTCCGCATCCGAGCCGCAAAAACTGCGGCTCGGATGCGGACCAAAACAACGGTCGTGTGCAAGAGGGCTAAATATGCAGCAAAATCCCTTACATAGCTTCCAGCACCAATTCTAAATGTAAGACAGCTTCCTTGCTACTTACATTTAGACCATTTTTACACCTAAAACAGGCGCAGAAAATGATGAATGAGACGGGCCTGCCGGTCCGTCCCCTTCCCCGCCACCAGGTGCGAGTTGGAAAAAGTCTCAGATTGCGGCGCAATGTGTGCCAGAAATGCGCCTAATATAGGCGTAGTTCTCGATAATAAATGTTTGCAATGTTAATGCTATGTACTTGACACTCATGGTCAGAGTTAACTATCCTGGCCCAGTCCTCTCCGGAGGTTAAGGTTTGGGCTGGCACCACCCCTAGTTCCAGATGATTCCAATCAGTAAAGCTGTAGAAAGGGAGGAGATAGGGAGCAGTCTCCATGTGCTCCTCTTCTACAGACTGCAGCCTTCGGCACCTCCATGTGCGCGAGGAGATGTAAGAGAGGAAGATCTGAAGGAGGATTTGCATGGCTACAGTGTGAGAGTCAGCAAGGTAACCAAGCTTAAAGTATTTCAGACCCTGCTGCTGCAAAGGGGAAACAAGTTAAGACACCCTATGCACCCAGAATACTGGACACTACAGCCACAGTTGCCAGATTGCAGTTGCTAGCCAGAGATCCCAGTAACAGAGTTTAGCAACAGAAGGAGTAACCAGGGGGCCACAGCTGCATCAAACTGCCTAGCTCATGCTTGGACATCTGGGAGAACGTTGCACTGTGTAGAGATTTGCTGGATGTACTTCAACTTCTGCCCCGCACACAGTAAAGAGAGACTTTTGTTAAGTTCAATTTGGCCTAGTCTCCGACTCCCTTAAGCTACATGCTGGCCTTTGCATTTCCATCACGTTCCCTGCCTTGCATCCACATGGACATTTAACACCCAAGGCAAACCCAAAATACCATCAGGGAGTCTAGGCTACTGGGAGTGCACTAAAAGGAACAAATGATGCCCCTCTTTCACTAGACAGACCCCTGGGAGCGATGGCCTGAGGGAGTACACTGACACATCATGACCAGGGCCAATACCACTCCCATCCTCTGCTTCAGCTCCTCAGGGGCTCGCTGTACTAATTCAAGAATGGGATTCCACCGTGAATGGAAAGGGATGTTACACATGAAGAGCCAGAGCAGGTCCCATAGCAGTGAATAGTGAAAGCTGCAGCTTTCCATTCACTGAGGGGCACCATTCTTGAGACAGGAGGCGAGAACCACACCTATCGGATATTTACGCCATATCCTATCGAGAGGCAATAAATTTCAGATGGGACAACCTCTTTAAGGTCAATTATGAATCAAGCCACATGCAACAGACCCTAGTGCTAGGCTCCAAAGTCAAAACTAAATGGGGTTGTCTTCTGCTTGATCTTTGGGACCCATCATGGTGTCATCGTCTGGGCTCACCAGAACATCTGTTACCTTGAGTTCAACCAGATAAGCCAACCAGGACTTCAATGTTGCAAGACCTTCTTTATTAACCATGGCAAGTTTAGCAGGTTCTTTAAAATTTGGTGGCCTATCCATCAACACAACTCATGGCACCATGGCCATTCAGTATCCCTCCACTGTTTTCCAGACACAGCTCTGTAGTTTTTGTAGCGGCTGCACCTGGTATTGTAGTTTACTACAACGTCAACCTGTTCAAATACTATTGATCTGCATGGACATTGCTAAAAGTATGGAGTTGTGGCTGTTAAACCACAATGGCACTTGCCAGAACACTACAGGCCCTTCAAACAGCAGGGGTGCCGAGATTTGGACCTCCCCTGATCGAATTGTGAAAACCTCTTTAGAGGAGGGTGACAATAATGACTATTTAGCACCAGAATACTACTAATACTCCGGGCATACAAATGCATTTTTTGTCCATGTTAGTCATGTGCAATCACCAAACCTGGTTGTCCATTATAATAAAAAAACTCACATTATAACATGATTCTCAAGTTTATGAGAAATTAAACCGCCAATTTCCCTACTGGACTAGGAAATACAACCCTAACAGCATGACTAATAGGTTTAAAGGGACAACGCCAGATCTTATTCCAGAGAAACCTCTAGAAAGTTTTTTGAATTTCAAGGAAATCGTAAATTGAACCAAAGAACGCAGCTTGTTCTGTATCCTCACCCAGATTAACAACCACAAAAATCTGAGGTCTGGCCACTAAATATCTTCACTTACTGTAATGTGAAACTAATCCGCTTATAAAGGTTGTTACAGTATAAACGTGCAAAGGTAGTCATCTCCTTTAGGCAAGTATTAAGTTTGCAAAAGGGCACATTTTTGTACCCATATTGACTGTATTAGGGAATAAAAGGGCACCTATCAGCAGATTTGCACCTATGACACTGGCTGACCTGTTATATGTGTGCTCGGCAGCTGAAGGCATCTGTGTTGGTTCCATGTTCATATGTGTCCGCATTTCTGAGAAAAATGATGTTTTAATATATGCAAATGAGCCTTTAGGAGCAATGGGGCTGTTGCCTTTGCACCTAGAGGCTCTGCTCTCTTGGCAACTGCTGCGCCTTCTCCACTTTGATTGACAGGACCAGGCATCATAACATCTGGCCCTGTCAATCAAAGTGGAGAGGGCGCGTTAATTACACCTAGAGGCTCTGCTCTCTCTGCAACAGCAATGCCCCCATTGCTCCTAGAGACTCATTTGCATATATTAAAACGTAATTTTTCTCAGCAACGTGGGCATCTATAAACATGGGACCAACACAGATGTCTTCAGCTGCCAAGCGCACATGTAACAGGTCAGCCAGTGTCATAGGTACAAATCTGCAGACAGCTGCCCTTTAAATTCCAGCACAACTGCCAGTCAATTGATCCTGACTAACCGCGTCACAGGGATTTCAGGCCTCAGAATAAGGCTTTACTTGTATTGACTACAACAATAAATCCCAAGATGCTGACCTCCTGTAGCAAAATATCACAAAAAAGTTTGGTTGCTAATTTTTAATCAAAGAGCATCTGTCAGAATGATCACTCCTATAAAACCAGGTATATTGCCTGGTAGGATTGATCACGCTATTAATATTAATATATGCGATATATTAATATTTATATTTATAAAGAGTAGCTATTTGGGGCACCAAGGGTCTATACATAGCGCTGGGAGCACCACTGGCGCAACACTCCCTGGGCTCTCTGTGCTCCCCCATCCTCTTTGATTTGAAGGGCTACACCTTTTGTCTATGTTCTCGCACCACGCTGAGGTTCAGTGACTATGGTCTAGTAGTCCTTTGTTTTTTTTTCAATTTGGGCATATTTGTTGCTTTTTTTTTTTTTTATGCAGCATGTTACAGCACTATGAGAGTACAGCTCCGTACAGTAGACCCGCGGTTGAGCAGGAGCACACAGCCTCATAAGTCATTATGATCCTATGAGTTCATAAGTTCGGTTCGAGAAATGCTTTCATCACACGAAGCCCATCTTCCAGACAAAACATGCTCCTCTGAAACTGGCCATTAGCTAGATGTCAAGCCGATCAGGCATCTTCCAATTTGACTACCAATTTAACCAGTATCGGGAGGCAACAACTGGAAACTCTTTATCTTACTAGCAACGTCATGAATGATGATCACATCTTACATCGCCTTTATGTACAATACTTCTCTATGTATGAAAATAAGCATATAATTCCATATTCTGCACTCGTGCCATGTCGTACTGCGGCGTAGAAACCAGAGTAGGAGGAAAAAGTTGAACTTTTAGGAGAAAGTCAACAGAAAACAATATTCGTAAAATGAATGAGAAATTAATTATACGGTGATTAACACCATGACGGTGCTCTCACCCACGCTGCTTATTATGCTTTGTGACCCGGGTGTCGTGTGTCATTACAAGAACAAAAATATGCTTGGCCGGGTTTTGAATGACCGTCATACAGACAAGCACTTATTCATCTTTCTGAAGACCAGCGGCAAAGAGGGAAAAGAAAAGTAAGACTATGCATACGTGATTCTAAAAGTATGTCTGTCTCCGAATGTAAAGGACATCTCTATGCAACTAATGAGTCCTCCCTCTTGCCACTCTTTGTCTCTGTGGTATTTCCCTTGGCTGGAGCAACAGTTTGTTCTCTAGAACGGATTACCCATAGTCAGCCATTTGAAAATCTCTGGAGAAATGTTTTTGGTCATCCAGTCACCCATCCAAATGAGTATTGCTCTTCAGGGTTAAAGTGATCCTTCATAGTATCAGAGGATCCTTGGTGATCCCAAATTATAAGAGAATGATGTGCCCCAAAGGTCAAGCAGAAGACAACCCCATTTAGCGCAGATATAGAGCCCATCACTGCTATGGACAATAATTATGACTCTATGATAATATGACCTGCAAGTACAAAGGTAACCCCACAACTTAGGTCCTAAAAGTAATGTCTTATGGTGAGGCCAAGGTCATGCCACTTGTCACATAGTCAGACCCTTATAACAAATTGGTGGTACATAAGAAGGTGGCACTTAGCTTATGTATTCCAAATAGCAAGCCCTGAGAAAGGTCCAACTTGACAAATGTCTTTACCTGTGAATGATTATGGACCACTACTATGGACTACTATAACCTAGAGGTTAGTATAAGGGGCCATGACTAGTGCACATGTGACAACTCAACTCTATGGATAGCATGTCATCAAGCAGAAATGTAACCAGATGTGGTGGGACCAGGGATACTGAAAATTATTATTTTTTTAGTCCATGTTAAAGGCACATGTGCAAGAAATCAAAAATACAGAACTGCACCTATGATTCAATAGGAAGGCAATGATAAGGCAGAAAACAATAAGTGCAGTTTCCATAAAGACCAAGCTGACGGCCACGGTAGGTGGCAATGACAATTCTGGTTGGCTTGGAGTCCTCTGCTCTGGACTACCCTATTAGATATAGGAAAGACACACTTCAATTGGTTGACTAAAATGATTTATCTGAACTATGTAGCCCCATTTTATGACAAGAACAGGGTTTTCAGAAGTTCTTGACCTAAGAAGCCAATGAAGGTATAACTGTAAGATAAGGACCTCAAACACAAATGGGTCCTTTAAAGATGGACGTGCATGCAATATGAATACGGGGGAAGGGATTGAGCCGTTGAAATCTAACGGCCCAATCCTCTGCTGTCAGGGAGAGAGTCAGGAGGCTTACATATACATTAGACGATTGGCTGATCCCATGAAAATTGGCGGGTCCAGATGACATTAATGTAATGTGAATAGCCAACTTAAATGGGGTTTCCAGACTCCTGATATTGATGACCTATCCTCAGAATAGATCATCAATATCCGATCAGTAGGGTACGACACCCAGCACCCTCACCGATCCAGCCCCCGATGCTGGAACTAGCCCTTTGAATGAAGCACAGCTCCATTCAAAGTATAATGGCCGTGCTGGGTTACTGCAGCTCAGCATCCATTGACGTGAATGAGAGCTGAGCTGCAGTCATCCAACAAGAGTTACAGTGCTGGAGGCTGCAGGGAACAGCTGATCGGTGGAGGTACAGGGTGTAAAACCCTCACCATTTCAGATATTAATGACCTATCCTGAGGATAAGTCATCAATATAAAAGAGCCTGGAAAACCCCTTTAATAAATGTTAGCCACTAATATTTTATGCATAGAAATGCTGTATGGTAGGACACATGGCTCTGCCATGCATTGAGAACCTATGTGGTGGCACCCAAAGATCCTATGGCTCTGTACTATGGAGCTGTAGGCAACCCATGTGCCTCCACGCAGCAGCATATTCCAGAGATATTCACGCCTAGAAGCAATTCTTCTAGCAGAAACTATTTGGTAATATGGTATCCAATGGAAAATGGCACAAAAAGTGGAGGAATAGGCAGTTACATCGTAGGCTTGGAGCTGGAATACATCCATTTGCATGAGACCTGAGGAGAGGACAAAGGCGTGGTGTTATTTTAGAAGTAGTCGAGCCCCAGCCAGGAGGTGGACAGCATTCTCCTACAGTAGCACATTTCACCACCCCCTCTATATGATGGAAAAGTTAATGATATATTAAGGGAAACTACATAGGAAGGAAGGAGGGGGAATACGGCTGAATGGGACATTATTTTTCTTTTAACACTGGTCAAGAGATGCATGAAAGGAGGTTACAGAGTTCAGAGTCAGGTCTTGGTTACAAAGGCGCTCATTGCTGCTTTATGTAACCTAAAAGTACAGTATTTGGAATATTTTTTAAATTAACAATTCAGCTTTTTAGCTGAATACTTATGTACAGGGTTTGTCTGCGGCTGTAATGATGCCAAAAGCCTCCAGCATGGACAGGACATTCTATATGAAGGGGTTCTCCAGGACTTCTCAAGATAATCAATATCAGACAGGTGAGGATCTGACACTGGGCAGCCCCACAGGTCAGCTGTTTCGGGCACCCTAAAATATACAGTGTACAATGCTGGAAGTAGAAGGCTCCATCCACTGTGTAGTGGTCATACTGGAGTACTGAAAAGTCTATGGAGCCTTCCATTTCCACTCCGTACAATTTATAGTTTCCACCAGGGGCTTCCTGAAACAGCTGATCCATGGGGGGTGTCGGATCTCACCAATCTGATATTGATAATGTATCCTGAGGATAGGTCATCAATATCAAAGACCTGGAAAACACCTTCATTGTACTCGCCTTGGTCTCTGCATGGTCAATTTCCAGTTGTGTGCCAGCAGGTGAGATTTGTGCACATATAGGGACAGTTTATTGTGGCTTTAGGAAGATTATTATTTTTCAAATTTTTTATTTTTTTTTAAAACAGTTTAACTTTTTTTTTAAACTAAGGGACTAGACCATGCAATTGCTTGATGCTTCTGTATGGCAGCATGTAATGTCAGTGTTAGAGCCCCCGTTCACATTAGTGTTTGTCAGGGGAGTGAAGGATTGGGTGACCTGAATTTTTTCACGTGATCTTTTTGTGTCTGGCAGCAGATATTCTCCTTTCTCCCCACAGACGACACTTACGCTCCTGGCTGAACCGAAAGTGTATGTGTACGGGGGGAGTCAGGAGAGAGAACTAGCCCCCATCTTTGATAGTCCCACGGAGTTGAATGGAGGGCATCACAAATGTCTGACTTCTGCACCATTTAGGAGGGGGAAAAGCGGGGCATCTCTCACGTGATCGGTGGACCCTTGCAGATCAGACAATTATTCTCTAGCCTGTGGATAGCAGACAAATGCTTGTCATGGGACAACCCGATTTAAAGGGGTTGTCCACTTTGATAGAAAGGTTCCTTTTCGACAAGCTGATCACAATGTACAAGGCCGCTGTGCCCACCAGCAATCCGTTGTATTCTGTGGGGGAATTTCAAAAACAAGTGTTAAATACCCCTGTAGCGCCAGCACAGGGGAAATGAGGTAATACACTGGGGACAGAACCCTAAAAAAAGTTTCAAAACTTTGCGCAAGCGTGGCATGCGCCAAACTTTGTGACTTTTTGATGGACGTTTTCTTGCGTAAAAGGGGTTGATAAATGTCCTTAATTTCGTGTCAAGCTGGCCATACACTAGAAATATCAGAAGGCTGCTTTCTGAATGACCATCCGAAAGCTCTAGGGTATGGACAGCTTAGAGGGGATATCTTAAGAGATGCCATCAATGTCTCGCTGGCTTACGACCGATGTGACCCCTTTCTGATAAGAACAATAAAATGGCAGCTGCACAAAAGCACCGTACCTCGCGGAGCTGAGGGGAGACACATCATTTAGACCTGGTGACATATTCTATTGATACAGCACCCATACCTATCCAGAGACGAGACATTTAAAAGGGGTTTTCCGGGATTTTCAGGATAGGTCATCAATATGAGATCAGCAGGGGTCTGACTCCCGGCCCCCTGCTGATCAGCTCTATGAAGACGCTGCGGCACTCAGTGGGCGTTTAGGCCTCTTTCTAGGCCAAGTGACATCACGTTCATTGGTCACATGGCGTTGGCGCAGCTCAGTCCCATTTAAGTAAATGGGGCTGAGCTGTGATACCAAGCAAAGTGTGAGGAGGCCGTGGAGCTCACCCTCAGTAAGGGGTGCTGAGAATTGGACCCTGCCGGTCTCCTATTAATGACCTATCCCGAGGATGAGACCTCACGCACACGGGCCATTGCTCGGCCGTTCCATGCATTGGGGACATCAATTTGCGGTCCCCAATGCACGGGCAACATCCGTGTGAGGATTTCGCAGACGGATCCAGACCCATTCAACTTCAATGGGTCTGTGGTCTGTCCGCACAACAAAAAAAATGCAACAAGTTCTATTTTTTAGCGGCATTGAGAGAAACCCCACAGAAGCGCTCCGTAATGCTTCCGTAGCATTTCGTGCCTCCGTTCCGCACCGCACCTTCTGGATCCGTTATTTGGGGTGCACACGGCTGGTGCCTGCATATTGCGGACCCGCTGTTTGCGGGCCACAATACGAGCATGGCCGTGTGCCTGTGGCCTAAGAGATTAAATATGAAAATCCTAGAAAACCCTTTTAAGCCTCTAGGCGCGATGGTAGCTTTCAGTGCTTCCTGTAAAGATAAAATGGGCACGGGTGATCGTTAACTTGGGTTACATTAAAGCGCAAAAAAATAAAAATAACAAAAGCAAAACAAAAAACCCAAAAACAAACAAAAAAGCAAATACAAAAACACAAAAAAAGAAACCCCCAAACACACTGTTGTCCGCGGCAAGTATAATAAATTGAACATAAAGTTACCACATATGTATGGATGCCGACATAAGATGCCGCTACATTGCCCTCAAATACTCATGCATAGAATAGGAGTCATATTTAAGAAGGAAATAGTTAATGAAGCTACGCAGAGCGCCCCCTTACCTGCATAGTGATCGAACACAGTGGGCACATACTGCTCCGGGAAGGCATCATTGGCATAACTCATCACCAGACAAGTCTTCCCGACCGCGCCGTCGCCAACCACCACACACTTCAGCATCCTCTTCATGCTGTTCGTGATGCCAGAGCCGCTGCCGTCACTTTCGTCTCTCTTATCCATGCCTGGCCGACTGCAAACTCCTTTCAGCAACTAGAGAACAGTTCTGGGATACAAATTCCTTTTTCTCTCTTTTTTTTTATTTCTACTGTCCCCCCGAGAAGCTGGAAATCATAACGCGCCCCTCATTCCGCTGCAGCGTCCTCCGGCGATCATACTTTGCTACTTGGTTTGCCTGCAGGGTCGGTATTTTGCATGCAAGTGTCTGAGCCTCTCATTGCTCCAATTCACAGACTTCCCAGACTTTCCCTCATCCTGACACAACACAAGCTCAGTGTTTGTGCATCGCAGGAGGGGGAATTAGTCGTGTGGACGTCACTTGTCCCTCCAGTAGGCTGACCACAGAAATCAGAGCTCGCTGCTAATCCTTTTCCCAGCCTCCACTCTTTTCCAGTATCTACTATAGAAGGGAGGGCTTGGAGGATGGAGATTTTTTTTATTTTTTTTCTCCATAATCTTGCATTTTGGACTTGCTCGGTGTCAGGAAATCATGAGTTTCCTGCTGAATTCCATATTAGGATCAATGGGCTGGAGAACAGTGAAGAACAATGGGAGCTCTGTGTGTGTTTGAACTGTACAGGAACTTTGCCAACGCTGAGAGTTACAATAACACTAGAGGTCCCACTGCAGGCTCTACACTTCCTTCTTCTCCTGGCTGGAGAGAGGCGGATGATGTCACTGCTGTGCTGTAATCAAACTATTACACTGACGGGAGAGCAGAACCAGTTCTCATTAACTGCTTTGCTTCCAGCCATCATGTTAATGTACAGTAGACCTCCCAAGTGTTTCTCTTTTTGAGGGACAGTCCCTATTTTGGACCCAAGTCTCTCTGTCCTACTTTTCTCCTTAAATGTCCCTCATTTTGACCTGAGGTATAGATTTGCATTGTTACATTTACAATATTGATCAAGAAGGTGTCTGGTTCCTATTTGTATATTTGACCCCACCTTGTATTTCATTATTTGGAATATTTCGAAATTTCTATATTCAGATAATTTTAGCGCTAGGAAAACATGTGTAAATATGCAGGAAAAATGAACTTTCATACAATGAACCATAAGTGTTCCTCTTTGACGGTCCAAAAAGTTAAGAGGTATGGTACAGTAACTACTTCCTGTTATGAGCTACCTCACCCAACGCAGTGGTCTCTTGCAAAACTACGACTCTCAGCATTCCCTGACAGTCTTCACTGGTAGCTGTTTTTTGTACAACAGCTGCAGAGCCACCCGTTGGAGATCCTCCACATTCTGCATTAGGTTTATTATAATCAATACTTGCTAACTTTTACAACGCGCCGCCAGAATTTTTTTTTCAGCACTTATGGAATAGCCTGCCCTTATATTGAAGCAACCCCCACCCGTTTACTACCTCTCTTTGTGTATTTGGATGCCAGGATAACATCTGATGAGGCCACTCATAAGTAGGGCAGCTCTCTAGGAGATGCCTGGTAGGCTTTCCCAACACCCAGGAGATTTTCCAACTCCTCCGGGAGTCTCCAGATATTCCAATCATCAATGATCGTGTGGTAGTGATCAGAAGATAGAGTAGGGGAGTAAAGATGGGTATTTCGGTTTGTCTTAGGTTCTCTAATTCGCCCAAAATGAATCAAAATAATTTGGGTTTGTTAAAATTTGAAACTTTTTGGGCAATTTAGGACAAATTTTGTGTAGGTGTAATCAATTCACTCATCCTTATTGGGGAACAAATGGACTGTGATGTAGATAGGGTATCGGTTTAGTTCATGGTCCTAGAATTGTATCTGAATACCCTGGCCAAGGCAAAGAAGATTGTTGCCATACCCCTCCATCCCGCGCTATGTCCCTACATATTATACCCCCTTAAACTCTAGATGTTATGACTGTAATATCTTAGTATTATATGTGGTGTAACTATAGGTAGTATATAAACTAAGGCTGTGGAATGGCCAAAGGTGTTGCACGAGATGGCAGTTGCAACTGGGCTTTTGCTTTCTGAGACTCTATAGCAGGGATGCTCAACCTGTGGCCCACCAGCTGTTGCAAAACTACAACTCCCAGCATGCTATAATAGCTGTAGGCTGTCCAGGCACGTTGGGAATTGTAGATCTGCAACTGCTGGAGGGATGCAGGTTGGGCATCTCTGCTCTATAGGCTCTGCATGCTAGGACTAGGCAAAGTTGTAGTTGGGTTTTCCTTCACCCGGGCACAAGGATTCAGTTTGTTGCCCTGGATCTAAATACCCTGATTAAAGCCTCTTTAACATGACAGTGGGTCATGGACAACACACATATTTATTGACTTTCATGTGTGTATTTACACGTCAGTGGTTTTCCATGGACTGTGGGTATGTGATGACACCACGGAAGCATGTCCTGTTTTTCCTCACACATGTTAGCAGAAGATCCTTTATAGACCAACTGTCAATTCAGGTGATTAGCTGTCATTAGGAATAGCAGTATCCCAAGCCATGATATGACTTGTATCTTGCATTTTCCACTTCTTCAGGCTCTATTTCTAATTCTTAGTTTTCTCTGAGCTCAGCTCTAGAGTGGATGGAGGCTAGCTACAATGATGTCTCCTATGCACTGCACACGCAGAAGAGGAGATTTTGTTGACCTCCCTCTATAAAGCACACACAGAAACAGCAGCATGGAGGACAGTATACAGCAGTAGTAAGCAATGTTGCTGTGAATCCAGCACCGAGGTGAGATTTAGATGTAGGGGAGCCAGCAATAGTGCCAGCTCTCTCTACCTGTGCATCTGCTCGCTCCTCTTTCTCCACTTTTCTTCTTAATAGACTTCTATGAACAGCAGCTGTAAGTGAGCTGATAATCCACTTCTCTGCAAACAGATTTTGACATTGAGTGCATTGAGAGTTAGTCACCAGTGTTGGAGGCTTTGCCATTTTATTATTTTTATTTTTTGGGGGGGGGGGGGGGGGGGGGGCGGTTTGATTATAGTTAAGCCACAACCAGGACTGGAGCCTCCACAGACATGAGGTATAAGGGAAAGATCTGCACCTGTTCTGTGTTTAGAGCCGCGCCTGGTTTTGACTCAAAATCTCTGATGGAAATCACTGACCAAAACACTGACGTGTGAATGAGGCTTTACTCCAAGTCCTCTACATTGTGAGGTGTATCTCCATGGATATAGCTTGTTTTTCCAGCATATCCTACTGAAGCCTGATTGGATTGAGATCTCAAAAGCTTTGTGGAAAGCTTTGAGGCCAAGTCAACACCTGAAAGAGGCTGCTGCCATTAGGAAATACCACTACCATGAAGGTGGGAATTTGTGTAAGTGGTATGAGTCGGAGTAACATTCGAATGAATGCCAGGACTCCAGGTTTCCCAGCAGAGCATTATCTAAAGCATGATGCTGTCTTCTTCCCACAGTGCACCCCAAGGCATTCTTTTCCCCTGGTAAGAGATGCACATGCATCCAATAATCCATATAAAAAAGTGATTCATCAAAGCAGGCCACCTTCCTTTGCTCCATGGCCCACTTCTGATGCTCAAGTGTCCATTGGCCAGCGACAGGATTCAGAATGAGCACCCTGACTGCTATGTGGGGAAGCAGCTATACAATGTATGTCCTGACACCTTTCAGCATGGATCTTTTTTTAGCATTTCTTGCCACAGCAATTAGCAACTTTTCTGTAGGATCAAACCAGGCTAGCTAGTCTTTAATCCATCAATGTTGGGAGCTTATGAGCCTACTGCCAGTTCACTCATTGTCTATTACACCATTTGTTCACAAGACTGGCGAATAGTAAGTCACCTCACAAATTCATGGTCACAAAAATCACAGAATAAAGCACGTAGGATCACTGGCAGGTAAATATACAGAATCAGAAACTCATCAATAGATAAAAGGTACTAAATGATGATGGTAAACAGAGGAAGGCACAACTGGATGGAGGAGATGTCAGTCAGGTAATTAGAAGGAAGAGGATGATGATGATGGTATTCAGATTGGGATGAATGATAGTTAACAGAAATAAATGACACTGACGGAAACTGACCCTCATCTAACTACCACTAAAACGTTCCCTAGATCTATCCCTAACAGAAGAACTACCAACCCTCACAAAGAATTCAAGTCTAGGCAAGGCAAGCAGATACAAAACAAGGAAAAATACCAACCACAAACTAGAAGACCAAGAAGAGAGGGCTGAACCAGAAAAATCACAAGAACCAAACTGCACAGACATGGAACAACTAGAGGCCAGGGATGCCCAACCTGCAGCCCTCCAGCTGTTGCAAAACTACAACTCCCAGCATTCATGGACAGGCTACAGATATGAAGGCATGCTGGGAGTTGTAGTTTTGCAACAGCTGGAGGCCCACAGGTTGGGCATCCCTGGACTAGACACTAGATACATTAAATTTACTGGACACAAGTGCACAGAGCTTACGCTATCATCAGCGAGTTCCAGCAATGACCATACATGTTTTAACGGCTATGACCACCTTCTGGGGCAATTTTGTTTTTTTGTAATCTTTGCATTTTACTAATCTTGGGCTAAAAATCACTTTTTCAATTGGTCTCTATTAAAACTTTTCATCAGTTTTTGTTCTACAGCCTTCACTTTCAGTTTATCTGCAGACCATCTTGCTTTCTGCTTTACAGTGAATTTGTCAGGCAGCTGCTCTGATGGCATCAATCTGTAGCCCTCATATCTGAACTCCTGATAGCTTATAAACACTCATTCAAAGAACACCTGCCTCCTCTCCGTCAATTTTAGTAACAATTCTGGAGCATCTGTTCTTATGGCTATATGTTGTACCAATAAATTGCCAGCAGTCTGCAGTAAAGATATTGCTGAGCGTTACCAGTAGCGAAAGGGCCCGACTCTGTCCAATCAGTGCTGCTAGTGTTAGACTGTGCAGGGACACCCCCCCCCAACTGGTAACACCCATCTGTGCCTTTACTGCAAGATGATGGCAATTCATGCATAACGTCTAGCAGGAATAATAAAGGAATGGCACATCATACAGTCATAAGAATATATGTTCCAGAAACTTTTCCTAAAACTATGGCCTCCATCAACTGTCAACTGTCCCATAGTAATGGATCGGATGCGAGACAGTTACACAGCAATTGCACCAAACACACACAAAAATAAACTTGCTGGCCGTAACATTGTCCTTCCTTGGGCCACTATTGGTAGGTACTAACTGCATATGGTGTACCTATAGAGTGGTAGGCAGTCCATATATTGCTGTATGAAATTCCATGTGTCACGGATATTCTTCCCTAGATACAAAACATTTTAGGAGAGCATATCTACATTATACGGCACCCAAGGGTGCTACCAAACCACCTGTGCAGTTTCAAGGGGGGATGAATGGATGAAGGTCCATTCTACCACTACATGACGTGTATAGGAGGTGGCTGTTTCTGTGGGAACACTACAGTGGTGTAAGGATTCAGCACCATGCAGAAGAACTAGAAAAGAAGCTTGGAAGATGTACGTGTAATGATGTCTATCACTTTAAGGAAGCAAAATATTCACTACCGAGAAAGCAGTGATTTCCTGCGCATATTCGAAGAATAAATATACATTTTGCTCACATAATGTTCTGATTTTAGCCTAAATCTAATTAAGGTCAATAACACATTCTGGATCTAATTATACTTTACATTACATACTTTGTTTTACTTGGTGGACTTATAACCTAATGGTAGCTAAGATAAAAGATATGTCAGTTCCCCTCCGATTGCTACATTTTCTTAGCTGTAATAAGCGAAGATTCCAGGTTGCAGAATCGTTATGAAGTGTAAAGGAAGATTAGGTCTATAAGTGACTTTAACATCTGCTACAGAACGGTGTTGAAGATATTAGAACACTGTCAATTAAGTTGACAGTGTTTTGGCACATGTAGATATGGCAGTGATTTTGACCTCTGCGTGAAAGAGTAGGATGTGGACCGAATGGAAATTACAAAGGATGAGAGAAAAGTTGCGAGGAGAAGATCACACATCATAGTAGAGTGGAGGAGACAGAAAAGCACACATCATAGTAGAGTGGAGGAGACAGAAAAGTACACATCATAGTAGAGTGGGAGAGAGAAAAGCACACACATTGTAGAGCAAAAGAGGAGAGCGCACATAGTAGAGCAGAAGAGGGAGGAGAGCACATACACATCATAGTAGAGCGGGAGAGAGGAGAGCACACATCATATTACAGAGGAGAGCACACATAGTATAGCGGGAGAGAGGAGAGCACACATAGTATAGCGGGAGAGAGGAGAGCACACATCATAGTAAAGCGGAAGGTAGAGGAGAAGAGGGCACACATCATAGCATGTCAGCAAGCAGAGGAGACATGGCCCAATGGGAAAGTGCTGATGAACTGCACAGTGAGAGACATAGCTCAACTCTCCCTGTTTAGCTGTATATTTCCCCAGGGGGAGGATAACATGGACTTCTGTGCATGTTATCAACCCTCTTCACCCATCAATCAAACAGCATACTTGCTCTTTGATTGTCACATATGGGGGTCTTTTTTCCAGAAAAGAAATAAGAGCGCTTGTGCTCTCTGTACGTAGTTAGGCTATTTATTGATGCAAGGACCCAGATGTTTATCATCATCTGAATCACATCTCCAATCTCCCGATTCAATTTTCAAATTTTTTTTTTTTTTTTACTACCCGCCTTCCAAGAGCCATAACTTTTTTTTATTTTTCCAATCACAGACATATGCAGGCTTGTTTTCTACAGGACAAGTTGTACTTTCTAATGGCACCATTTACTATCGCATAAAACGTAGTGGAAAGCTAGATTTGGAAAATTCCAAATAGGGTGAAATAAAAAAAAATTTAAAAAAACAACTCCACCATAGTTTTATGGGTTTTCATTTTTATGGCGTTCCCTATGCAGCAAAACTGACCAGTTATGTTTATTCTCTGGGTTGTGGGACAATCAGTAGTTTTCATTGATGGCATTTTGGAGTGTGTTAGAATTTTTGATCAGTTTTTTTAGGAGAGGTGAAGCAGTGAAAAAAATGGCAGATCGGCCATTTTCATTTTTTTACTTTCCATTACAGCGTTCACTGTATGGGATAGCTACATTTATATTTTAATAGAATTGGAGTTTGGGGACTCAGCTATGCCGATGAACTTTATTTTTTTATTGTTTTATTTTATTTATTTTTATGGAGAAAAGGGGGTAATTTGAATTACCTATTACCTAACCCTATTAACCACGCAGGACTATTACTACTATTATTCCACGATTTCTGTAGATCACATTGACTGCATATTTTTATTTATTTTTTTACAGTATATTGTGATTGTAATCTTGAGAAAACTTGCACATAACGGGACCAAGGAAGTCTTAGTACTTACTAAATGATGAATATGTTGTCCTCTATATGACCTACTGTAAATTCCTCAGTAAGGTGTGTGGTGGGGCTGGTCATCATACAGAATCCAAAGAAAAAAAAAGATTCCACTCCATATACTTTGCTGCCAAGAGCTCCCCCACCTCAATGATTATCTACAGGGGAACCGCTATGAGGGCAGTATTGAGAGTGCTGTGTGGCCATTAACAATGCAGACCGACTAAACAGTGCGGTCTTGGTTAATAAGACTCCGTTGCGGCTCATACAGCCAGGCAGTACTCAACCTGGTCAGACCCTAAAATGCTAGTGCTGTGGTGCAGGATACACTTCTATGGTGCTCCATGAGAGCAATTACTGAAATTAGTGGGTTGTACGAGATTAGAAAAATGGCTCTATTCCAGAACCATTAAATATTAGCACATAAATCAGATTATAGGTATTTCAAGGTCCAAATTGCAGCAAATAATGAAGTTCTGGTCTAATATACAGGTAGAAACCAAACAGATACTTTACTAAGGAGCAATTTAGTAAATTTATTAATGCACATTTATGCATTAATTCCAATCCTTAGGTCAAAAAGAGGGACATTTAAACATTAAAGAGGAACAGAGGGACTTGGGTCAAAAAGAGGGACTGTCCCTCCAACAGAGGGACACTTGGGAGGCATGACACCGTAATGTCACAGTACAGGGACAGTCACAGTGTATATGGTGATATCACAGTACAGGGACAGTGTATATGGTGATGTCACAGTACAGGGACAGTGTATATGGTGATGTCACAGTACAGGGACAGTGTATATGGTGATGTCACAGTACAGGGACAGTGTATATGGTGATGTCACAGTACAGGGACAGTCACAGTGTATATGGTGATGTCACAGTACAGGGACAGTGTATATGGTGATGTCACAGTACAGGGACAGTCACAGTGTATATGGTGATGTCACAGTACAGGGACAGTGTATATGGTGATGTCACAGTACAGGGACAGTGTATATGGTGATGTCACAGTACAGGGACAGTGTATATGGTGATGTCACAGTACAGGGACAGTGTATATGGTGATGTCACAGTACAGGGACAGTGTATATGGTGATGTCACAGTACAGGGACAGTGTATATGGTGATGTCACAGTACAGGGACAGTGTATATGGTGATGTCACAGTACAGGGACAGTGTATATGGTGATGTCACAGTACAGGGACAGTCACAGTGTATATGGTGATGTCACAGTACAGGGACAGTGTATATGGTGATGTCACAGTACAGGGACAGTCACAGTGTATATGGTGATGTCACAGTACAGGGACAGTGTATATGGTGATATCACAGTACAGGGACAGTGTATATGGTGATGTCACAGTACAGGGACAGTGTATATGGTGATGTCACAGTACAGGGACAGTGTATATGGTGATGTCACAGTACAGGGACAGTGTATATGGTGATGTCACAGTACAGGGACAGTGTATATGGTGATGTCACAGTACAGGGACAGTGTATATGGTGATGTCACAGTACAGGGACAGTGTATATGGTGATGTCACAGTACAGGGGAAATGCTAAATGCCTGAATTATGCCTCAGGCCTCATGCACACGACCGTTGTTGTGTTCCGTTCCGCATAAAATGGGGTTCAGTTGTTCCGTGATCCGTTTCCGTTTTTGATTCCGTGTGTCTTCCTTTATTTTCGGAGGATCACCAAACATGAAGGAAAGTAAAAAAAAAAGGCTGTCAAGTTTGCCATGCAAATGATAGGAAAAATCGGACACGGACGCGTGGGTGCCAATCTTGTGTGCCTCCGCGTTTTTTCACAGTCCCATTGACTTGAATGGGTCCGCGAACCGTTTTCCGTGAAAAAAATAGGACAGGTTATATTTTTTTGACGAACTGGAACCACGGATCACGGACACGGATGACAAACGGTGCATTAGCCGAGTTTTCAACGGACCCATTGAAAGTCAATAGGTCCGCAGAAAATCACAAAAAACGGAACAACGAACACGGAATAAAACAACGGTCGTGTGCATGAGGCCTTATGCACACAACAGTTGTTTTTATCTGTCCGCAAATCGGGGTTCCGTTGTTCCGTGATCCGTTTCCGTTTTGTGTGTCTTTCTTTATTTTCGGAGGACCACCAGACATAAAGGAAAGTAAAAAAAATTCGAAGACATTGTTTGCCATGCAAATGATAGGAAAAAAACGGACGCGGAGGACAATCTTGTGTGCCTCCGCGTTTTTTAGCGGTCCCATTGACTTGAATGGGTCCGCGAACAGTTTTCCGTGAAAATAATAGGACAGGTTATATTTTTTTGACGGACTGGAACCACGGATCACGGACGCGGATGGCAAACGGTGCATTAGCCGAGTTTTCAACGGACCCATTGAAAGTCAATGGGTCCGCAGAAAATCACAAAAAACGGCGCAACGGACACGGAATAAAACAACGGTCGTGTGCATGAGGCCTTATGCACAATGTCGTTAGATTGTTAGGGCGGATTTACACGACCATGGTCGGCGCGTCTCCCGAGCCGACAGCGCTTCTATTGTACTAAACTCAAGTCATCCTTATTAGTGCAGTACAGTAGACCTGCGATCAGATAGAAACCGACTATTATAAATCGCTATGATGAAGCTCGGTCCGATACACGGGCTGCGTTTCCTGTCCACGGTTGTGTGAATCATTAAGGCCAATAATAAATTGCTTTTAGCGGAAATTACTTTGCAAGCCGTGCCCATCAGCGTATTGGCCCAATGACAAAAGATGATCATATCAATCAAATCAGAAAAAAATTATATATACTGTTCTGTGAGAGTAAATAACAGGTGTTAGGAATTTCTCGCCAATTCTGTTTAACGGGATCCAAACTTCTGAAAGGTTTCATTATTTCAGCTTTTATACAGAGCTATAAATATACAACCGCTGTCGTCTGTAGTCTCTACATCAAGGATATAAAGAGGTTCTCCCTCCTATTGGCTCATGCACACGGCCGTAAGTGTTTTGCTGTCCGCAAATTGTGGATCTGCAAAACACAGATAACGGCGAGTGCATGCCGCCATTTTGCCCTATCCTTGTCTGCAAACTGGACAAGTTCAAATTTTTTTTTGGAACAGACTTGCAGATGCATTTAGCACACGGGTGTGCTCTCTGTCCACTTTCTTTGTGGCCCCATCGAGATGAATAGATCTGCATCCAATCTGGAAAAAAAACGGACTGAAACTACGGCCGTGTGCATCAGCGGGGTTCACGGGTCACTGAAAATACCGCAGAAAAATCCTCTGCATTTCTGCAGCAAAAAGACACGTGCATTGCATACTGTACCTCCCAACTTTTTGGATAGTCAAAGAGGCACACTAATAGTTTATTGTTTGAAAGGTCCACTTTTCTTGCATATTTATATACTTCAATAATTTTGGCGCTATTGTAAAAAATAAATAAATTATTTTTAAATCTAAATTGCATCAAATAATGAAGTAATATATAGACAGGAACCAGGGGAACACATTATTGATCAATATTGTAAATGTAATAATACAAAACTATACCTCAGATCAAAAAGAGGGACATTTAAAGAGCAAAGAGGGATAGAGGGTCAAAAAGAGGGACACTTGGGAGGTATGGCCTTGCATTTTTTCCTTGGAATAGTCAGCGGCCGGCATCCTCTCCATGGCAAAGTGAGAAATCCGCTGGGGAGACCCGCAGCGTACGCTGACATGATCCGGATTTTAAATCTGAACTGCAGGTCAATTTACATACTGTTTTTGTATGCAGGGTGTGGATGAGATTCTTTCAGAAGCAGCGAAGTGAATGAGTTTTTCGCCATTCACATCACACACACTTTGCTGGCACTGTATTACGCTGTGGTTTTTCTGCACGAAAACCTGTGCGTAATCCGCAACGTGTGCAGCCACCCTTAGGATATGGCAGACTGTATTCTTCCTATGAAACAGGTACAAAGCACTGTAGAACAATGGCCTTGGCCTGCCGACAGGCGCACACAAATATGTAGAAATCTATGGGCTCATACTGTACCTTAATGGGCGGGTGCACCTGGTAGTTCCCGAGCCCCCTCCTTCCATGTGTCACTTGTAACACTAGAGCCTTCCTATGTGGTAGAGGCGTCAGCTGCAACCCCATGACTATGCTACTTCTAAATGGAGACTAACAAATTCCTTAAAAAATGCGTGCCCTGTTACTGGGAATTTCTCCCTCACTACATGTATGTGCTTTATGGGCCTCTAGTGCACTCCTGAACCATCCTACAAATGACTGCTCATATGACACACATCCTATGTACATGATGGCAGAGCAGTGTATACGCAGTTTATTATACCTACTAGTTGGCTTACTTTTCATCAGAATGTCAGACAAGTAAAAAAAAAAAAAAAGAGTCTAAGGCCCCTTGCAGACGAGCGTGTCCGGATTACTGGCTGTGGTACCCAGACCCGAACCCGGACTTCTTCACAGAAGTTCTGATTTGGGTTAAGTGTTCTGTATATTTGATTATTTTCCCTTATAACATGGTTATAAGGGAAAATAATAGCGTTCTTAATACAGAATGCTTACTAAAATGTGGCTTTAGGGGTTAAAAAAATAAATGAAAATTAACTCACCTCATCCTGTTGTTCGCGCAGCCGGCATCGTCTTCTTTCTTCTTCTTTCAGCCAATGTCCGTCCTGCCAATGGACCTTCGATGACGTAATTGCGCTCTTCATTCAGCAGGACCTGCGCTGACGTCATCAAAGGTCCTTTGGCAGGTCCTGAAAGAAGAAGAAAGAAGAAAGAAGACGATGCCGGCTGCGCGAACAACAGGATGAGGTGAGTTAATTTTATTTTTTAACCCCTAAAGCCACATTTTAGTAAGCATTCTGTATTAAGAGCGCTATTATTTTCCCTTATAACCATGTTATAAGGGAAAATAATACAATCTATACAACACCGAACCCAGGGGCGTAGCTAAAAGCTCATGGGCACTGGTGCAAGAGTTCAGCTTGGGCCCCCGTCCCTCAGGGGCAGGGGAGCACATAGCCTTCCTGCTGCCTGAGGCAAACATTGAAAGGGCACCCCTCATGCCAAATTCTTAACCTAACCCCTTCCCTCCAGCCAGAGGTGTAAATTGACCAGCATGCACTTTCTATAATGCCAGTGTCCTATGTGGCACAAGGGTCTTTGGGCCCCCTCAGGCTCCTGGGCCCGGTAGCGACTGCTACCTCTGCACCCCCTATAGCTACGCCCCTGACCGAACCCAAACCCGAACTTCAGTGAAGAAGTCTGGGTTCGGGTCTGGGTACCACAGTCAGTTTTTTATCACGTGCGTGCAAAGCGCATTGCACCCGCGCAATAAAAACTGAACATCGGAACGCAATCGCAGTCAAAACTGACTGCAATTGCGTACCTACTCGCACGATTTTCCCTGAACACACTAGTGTGTTGGCCGTGGGGAATTTTCCAATGGCTTCCATATTAGCCCTTCACCATACTGTAGATTTTATGTCTATTTAGTCCTGTATAGAGTTGAGCGAACCCGAACTGTAAAGTTCGGGTTTGTACCGAACTTTAGGTTTTTCGGCACCCGGACATTTCCGTAAAAGTTCGGGTTCAGTGTTTTCTTGCCGCTTTTTGAAAGGCTGCACAGCAGCCAATCAACAAGCGTCATACTACTTGCCCCAAAAGGCCATCACAGCCTTGCCTACTATTGGCATGGCTGTGATTGGCCAACTGCAGCATGTGACCCAGCCTCTATTTAAGCTGGAGTCACGTAGCGCCGCCCGTCACTCTGCTCGGATTAGTGTAGGGATAGGCTGCAGCTGCTGTGATGGAGAAATCAGGGAGAAATCTTATCAAGAACTGCTTCTTTACTCAGCGATCTACAGCAAATGTGTTTTGTGGGTGCAGTGCACAATTGTTTTAAGCCTGCCCTGAGCCAACTTCTACTGAAAACGAACTTTTCTTTACTTCAGTTTGTCAATATCAATACATAATCGGCAACCATTTTATGCAACGATAGTGCACCAGCACAGGCTATCTGCAAGTATGCAAGTCCAGAAATACAGCGTTTTGCTTACCGTGCTTAAAAAAACCTTTTTTTCATATATTGCACATCTGTGATTACACTTGCATAGGTGACCGTCACATTTAGGCCACAAATAAGGCTTTTAGGATACTGTGGTAAAAAATCCCTCTGATACTGCACATCTAGGATTACACGTGCATAAGTGACTGTCACATTTAGGCCACAAATACCGCTGTCATATAGAGTTAAAAAAAAAAAGTGCAATACCCTACATCAGGGTTTATATTGGCGGTTAATTATTTTTAACATACTTAACCACTTTTTACTTTGCTTTGTGAACGCAAATACGGAGGGGATACGGAGGACGCAGACGATACGCCTCCCACAGAGGACAGCTTGTCCTTACCTCTGGGCAGCCTGGCACACATGAGCGACTACATGCTGCAGTGCTCGCGCAACGACTGCAGAGTTGCCCACATTTTAAAGTGTGCTGACTACTGGGTGGCCACCCTGCTGGATCCCCGTTACAAAGACAATGTGCCGTCCTTAATTCCCTCACTGGAGCGTGATCGGAAGATGCGCGACTACAGGCGCACGCTGGTAGACGCGCTCCTGAGAGCATTCCTGACTGACGCCGGGGGACAAGTAGAAGCACAAGGCGAAGGCAGGGGAGGAGGAAGAGGTCGCCAACGCAGCTGTGTCAGCGCCAGCACCTCAGAAAGCAGGGTTAGCATGGCCGACATGTGGAAAAGCTTTGTCACCTCGCCGCAACAACCGGCCCCAACTGCTGATATGGAGCGTGTTAGCAGTAGGCAGCATTTGAACAACATGGTGGAACAGTACCTGTGCACGCAACTACACATACTGACTGATGGTTCTGCCCCATTCAACTTCTGGGTCTCCAAATTGTCCACATGGCCAGAGCTTGCCCTGTATGCCTTGGAGGTGCTGGCCTGCCCTGCAGCCAGTGTACTCTCTGAACGTGTATTTAGCACGGCAGGAGGCGTCATCACAGACAGACGCAGCCGCCTGTCCACAGCCAACGTGGACAAGCTCACGTTCATTAAAATAAACCAGGCCTGGATCCCACAAGACTTGTCTGTACCTTGTGCAGAATAGACAGTTCTAACAGCCTCAACCATCCATCCTTGTACTCAAGTCAAGTGCAATGATTCTTTGTTTTCTTTTTTTATTTTATTTGTCCCAATATTTTGGGGGCTACCTACCCCAATAAAAAAATTATAAAAAAAAAACATTGTTGGCTACCTCCTCCTCCTCCATTGCTGCCTCCACCTACAACACCACATTCACCGCCTCCTCAACCTCCGACTCCATATCCACCTCCTTCTCTGAGTTGCAGGTTAATAATTTGCAATTTTTAGTTATTTTATTTTAAGTTATTTCCCATTTGTTTGCAGAGCAGTTGCCATCCTCTTAAGCACATTTTACTGCCTTTTACATCTCTCTAGCCTTTTCAAGGACTATTTTAGAGCCATTTTAATGCAAAAAAGTGCCAATTTTAGTGCCCTCAATTGAAAAAAATCTTATTTTCAATTGTCGGGTGACATTTTACAATTTTTGGCGTATACAAACCCCTGCTGTGCCTGGGTGACAGGGGCCTAAATCTCTCAAAATCCTCTGTTCTATTGCTGGGTGACATGAACCCCCTTTTGCCGTGAATGAACCCCTGCTCTAATGCAGAGAGCTGACAGAGAACTAAATTTAGTGAAAACATATGTTTCTGATCAGAAGATGTGCGACTACAAGCGCACGCTGATGATGGCATTCCCACTTGACAGCGGGGCACAGTAGAAGCACAAGGCGAAGGCAGAGGAGGAGGAAGAGGTCGCCAACGCAGCTGGGGCACCGCCAGCACCTGAGAAGGCAGGGTTAGCATGGCCAAAATGTGGAAAAGCTTTGTCAGCCTTGGAGGTGCTGACCTGCCCTGCAGCCAGTGTATAGTGTGAACGTGTGTTTAGCACGGCAGAGAGCATTATCACAGGCTGCAGCCAATGTGGACAAGCTTACGTTTATTAAAATGAACCAGGCATGGATCCCACAGGACTTGTCCGTACCATGTGCAGAATAGACATTAATACCAGCCTCACCCATCCATTCTTGTACTCAAGTGCACTTATTCTTTGTTTTATTTTGTTATATGTCCCAATATTTTGGGGTATACCCCAATTTAAAAATAAAAAATAACACAAATCAGTGTTGGCTACCTATTCCTCCTTCACCGCCGCTTCCACCTACACCGCCACGTCAATCTACACCGCCACATCCACCCATCCACCGCCTCCTCAACCTCCTACTCCTAGATCCAGATTGTTATTTTAATTTTTTTTTGTATTTTCTGTTATTTTAAGTCATTTCCCTATCTACATTTGTTTGCAGAACAGTTGCCATGCTCTTAAGCACATGTTGATGCCTTTTGCAGCCCTCTAGCCCTTTCCAGGACTATTTTAGAGCTATTTTAGTTGCCAAAAGTTCAGGTCCCCATTGACTTCAATGGGGTTCGGGTTCAAGTTCGGGTCCCGGACCCGAACTTTTTTTTCAAGTTCGGCCGAACCTGCCGAACCCGAACATCCAGGTGTCCGCTCAACTCTAGTCCTGTATGTTTAAGGGCATTTTTAAAGACCAAGAATATCCTTCTTACATTTTTTTCATTTTTTTTAAATAAATTTCAATACAAGAAAAGTACACAATAAAAAAAAACAACATGGCTACATTTTGAAGTTCATTAAAGAAATTCCATAAATCTACGGCACGGCGCTGCATGCACAAGTCACAGTTGCAGATTTTACACATTTTATTTATACCACGGATTTCCATGTATTCTGTGGAATGTAGCCCCATAGGAACACTTAAAACGGGCCCTCATTCTACCATGACTAATGCCCAGTGATGCCACAGGCTAGCGATGATTCACATTATGATATAGTGCAGATATAATGTATACAATGTAGATACAGTATGGGCGCCGCAGCGCAGGGGCCGGGCACGTCCAGGGGCTTTCCATGCTAAACTCAGAAAGCAGCTGGACAGAAATATTGGGGGTCATCAACAAACAGTTTTATGCCTCTTTTTGGTGTAAAATTGTCACATGAACCCTTTTTGTGATTTTTTTAAAAAGCCTGTGTGATAATATTTGTCACATTGACATTTTTATGCTGCATTTGACACATAGGACGTCACGGTGCAGGGGCAGCGCACAAGTTAATATTACAGTACAGGAATAATATATTTTCCTTGGTCCGAGTGATCCATATTCAATTCTCCATGTCTCCTTTCCATTATGTAAACTGTTACTTACCTTGGAGTGGGGGTGTCCCTTTAATGATCCCCAGAACAGTTCACGTGTCCGCGACCCTGGGAGTTATACTCATGGAAGACCTGCAAATTACAAAATAAAAATCCTTCAAATTCTATTGTTTCCTTGTGCAATATATGTATTAGGCCTCATGCACACGACCGTTGTGCGTTTTGCGGTCCGCAAACCGTGAAACACGGATGGCTTCCGTGTGGGTTCCGCAATTTGCGGAACGGCACGGACATCCATTAATATAACTGCCTATTCTTGTCCGCAGAATGCGGACAAGAATAGGACAGGTTATATCTTTTGCGGCCCCATTGAAGTGAATGGGTCCACATATAAGCCGCCAAAACTGCGGCTCGGATACGGACCAAAACAACGGCCGTGTGCACGACCGTTGTTTTATTCCCTGATTTTCTGCGGACCCATTGATTTTCAACGGGTCCGTTGAAAACTCGGCTAATGCACCGTTTGCCATCCGCGTCCGTGATCCGGGGTTCCAGTCCGTCAAAAAAATATAACCTGTCCGATTATTTTCACGGAAAACGGTTCGCGGACCCATTTAAGTCAATGGGACCGCTAAAAAACGCGGAGGCACACAAGATTGTCGTCCGCGTCCGTTTTTTTCCTATCGTTTGCATGGCAAACCTGTCTTAGACTTTTTTTTACATTCCTTTATGTCTGGTGATCCTCCAAAAATAAACGAAGACACACGGAAACAAATCACGGAACAACGGAACCCCATTTTGCGGAACGGAACACAACAACGGTCGTGTGCATGAGGCCTTAGTGCGATAAAATCTCAGCTGGACCAAATTAATATCAGAAAGTATGTTCACATGCAGCAGATTTGTTGCCGAAATCTCTGCGACTGAAAATCTGTTCCATCCATCTGATTGGCGCTTTTCTGCAGCACGTGGCCAGATTTAGATGAATGGGACAGTTGCAGTGATTTCTGTCACACGTGAATGTATCCCAATCCCACGTTTCTTCTTCAGAACGCCCTCTTATACAGCGGTAACAGCTCGTACCATTCATCTCCAGCGGTATGGACGCTCCCCCATTAGACCATTTTAACACTGGGTTAGTAGGACATTACGTTTCTCCGTTTTCTCCTCTGATTTACAGTCTATCGCTCTCAAATAATATACAAACTGCGGCAATCGTTGCTTTAATTATTAGGAGAATTCTGGAGAGTGATCCATCAGGTGACATCATTAAAACACAATTTGTGGAGCACATCTGCTGGATAAGTTAGTGCCGCACTGAATCACCGCGCCAAGTATGAAATCACCCGACAGACAGCTCCAGAGCGGCCAGATGTTACTTCATGGAGAGACCATTTCATGATTTGGACGACAGAAAAAAATAATAATTACAGCTGTCTTGTATATTTTCCCTGCATTTCTTTGTGGATTTTAAACCAGTAAAATTGTCAAAATAGCCCAAAAAATATTATTAAAAATAATCAAATTTGCTTAAGTTTTCATGCACACGACCGTGTCCGTATTGCAGTTCCGAAACCACGCATACGCAAAATCCCTTCCCAGTGCAATCTGCATTTTTCTCACCGCCATCACTAGAAAGGACATGTCCTAGAAAAAAGATGCAAAAATGTGGTCATGTGCATGAGCCCGGAAAGTGTATAGATATTGATGATCTATCCTCAGGAAGTATTAGGCCTCATGCACAAAACCGTATCCATTTTGAAGGCGCACAAATCGCGGATCCGCAAAACATAAACACCGGCCGAGTGCATGCTGCCATTTCTTTTTTTTAACCCTTGTAGAATTGTCCTATCCTTGTCCACAAAACAGGTAAGTATAGAGGACATGTTCCATCTTTTTTGCGGGTCCGCATCATTTGTAGCCCCCCCAAAAATGCGGATCGGAAGCGGCCCGAACATGCGGTCATGTGTTTTACAACCTGGCATTTATTCATGGTGGGGTTTTTTTTGTACGTCATGCATGTTTTTTTTGTTTTTGTTTTCTATAAGAAAGTCTGCACAACCCTGTGATGGAGGAAAATAGATTGATACAAATAGCGCCATGCAAAATGGACGCGGACCATACATACGGTTGTGTGCATGAGCCTTTACTTTAATGGAGCGAGGGAAATGTATCAAAAGTGATGCAAAGAAAAAAAAGTGGTGCAGTCGCCCATAGCCACCAGACTCCAGCTTTATTTTATTTTTATTTTTTTAAGAGGGGTTATCCAAGAATGATAAATGATGATATAAGATCGATGGGGGCCGCGGCGCTCACTAAGGCAACATTCACACGTCCGTGGTGTGTTGCGGACCCGCCACACACCCGCCCGGCACCCCTATAGAAATGCCTATTCCTGTCCGCAAGCTGCGGACAAGAATAGGACATGCTCTATCTTTTGCGGAGCTGCTGACCTGAAGGTCGGGGCCGCGCTCCGCAAATGCGGATGCTGACAGCACGCTGTGTGCTGTCCGCATCCATTCCGTCCCCATAGAAAATGAATGGGTCCGCGCCTGTTCCGCAAAATTGCGGAACGGATGCGGACCCATTTGCGGACGTGTGAATGGAGCCTTAATATTATTTCCCCTTTAATGAAAGCTGCAAACCGACTTGTTGCTATGGTCGATTGCTTCACTTTTCCTTTGCTGTAGAAGTTTTCATAAATCTTCCACAATCACTTGCACATTTGTTGCACTGGAATTCCATAAGAATAAATTGGGGGAAATGAATCAAAGAAAAGCAGTTACCCATGACAACCAGTGACATTTTGCACAGAACCTTTGAGAAATAAAAGCTGCCTGGTGACTATGGGGCAACTACGCCACTTTTCCTTTATAGCAGTTTGGATACTTCTCCCCTATTGAGTTGTGTGAGGCTTCCCTTCACAGGTAACAATACAATAGCAAGAAAAAAACAACACAAGAATAAATAAAAGTCACTAAAAGTTGCACAACAAATACTAAGGAAGTAAATAAACATCTGCATAGAAGTCCAGACATCGAGCTTGTACTGGAGGAGAGAAATCTCACCAGGATTGCAGGTCAGAGATACACTCCACATAATCTGACAGTATATAGGACTCAGCCCAAGATACACTGCAGCCGCCCCCTCCCCCAGCTGCTGATTATAATTAATTGCACAACTTCAGTGCCTGGAACAAGGAGGTACATCATGGGATGGAGCAAGGAAGGTAAAACATGTCACGGAGCAAAGGAGGTAAAATATGGGATAGAACAAGGCAAGTAAAACATGGGAAAGAACAAGGAGGTAAAACATGTGCAGTGTCCCACTTATGTGTGTAAGGGCCACTCCAAATTGCTATATGCCCTTTCTTGTCATATTGCATAAAATCACAGTAATTTCCTTTGTAAATGCTGCTGAATTCCTATCACAGGCTGTTACAATGCATTACACTCTACCAACACTAGAGGTCACTATAACATCATTTATATAGGTCAGCCACAGGAGGTTTAGGGCTCTTTCACACTTGCGTTGTCCGGATCCGTCGTGTACTCCACTTGCCGGAATTACACGCCGGATCCGGAAAAACGCAAGTGTACTGAAAGCATTTGAAGACGGAGCCGTCTTCAAAATGCTTTCAGTGTTACTATGGCACCCAGGACGCTATTAAAGTCCTGGTTGCCATAGTAGGAGCGGGGAGCGGGGGAGCGGTATACTTACAGTCCGTGTGGCTCCCCGGGGCGCTCCAGAATGATGTCAGAGCGCCCCATGCGCATGGATGACGTGTCATGCGATCACATGATCCATGCGCTTGGGGCGCCCTGACGTCACTCTGGAGCGCCCGGGGAGCCGCACGGACGGTAAGTACACTGCTCCCCGCTCCCCACTACACTTTACCATGGCTGCCAGGACTTTAGCGTCCTGGCAGCCATGGTAACCATTCAGAAAAAGCTAAACGTCGGATCCGGCAATGCGCCGAAACGACGTTTAGCTTAAGGCCGGATCCGGATCAATGCCTTTCAATGGGCATTGATCCCGGATCCGGCCTTGCGGCAAGTCTTCAGGATTTTTGGCCGGAGCAAAAAGCGCAGCATGCTGCGGTATTTTCTCCGGCCAAAAAACGTTACGTTCCGGAACTGAAGACATCCTGATGCATCCTGAACGGATTTCACTCCATTCAGAATGCATTAGGATAATCCTGATCAGGATTCTTCCGGCATAGAGCCCCGACGACGGAACTCTATGCCTTTACCACCTGGCATTTATTCATGGTGGGTTTTTTTTTGTACGTCATGCATGTTTTTTTTGTTTTTTTTCTAAGAAAGTATGCACAACCCTGTGATGGAGGAAAATAGATTGATACAAAAAGTGCCATGCAAAATGGATGCGGACCATACTTACGGTTGTGTGCATGAGCCTTTACTTTAATGGAGCGAGGGAAATGTATCAAAAGTGATGCAAAGAAAAAAAAGTGGTGCAGTCGCCCATAGCCACCAGACTCCAGCTTTATTTTTTTTTTAATTTTTTTTAAGAGGGGTTATCCAAAAATGATAAATGATGATATAAGATCGATGCGGGCCGCGGCGCTCACTAAGGCTCCATTCACATGTTCGTGGTGTGTTGCAGACCCGCAACACACCAGCCCGGCACCCCCATTGAAATGCCTATTCTTGTCCGCAAGCTGCGGACAAGAATAGGACATGTTCTATCTTGTGAAGGTTAGAGCAGTCCCAGCTTATTGACCGGGCGAAGCCTAAAAGCACCTGGACACAGCCTGACAACTAAGTACAAAGTTGTGAGTTATCATTTCTTTATGGACTATAGCTCAGAAAACCTTTTCAAAGAATGGAGCAGAAGACTGATGCCTGCCATGAGGGAGACCGCCCTTGGGTTGTATACTATTAGTACCAAAGGATCCATAGTATTGCAAGACTAAAAAGCCTGAGCAAGATCAGGAACCAAGTAGATTATCCTTACCGCTCCTGCATAAGTTGAGCTGGAACCTATATACATTACGTCATAGAGCCTGCTGATTGGGATTTGCAGCTTTACCATCTTTGTCAACTTCATGTAACAAAAAGTACTGCTGTAACTGGGAACCGGTGGTGCACTCCCTCGGACGTGGCCGGCGTCCTCATCTCCCTGGCAACAAGGGAGTGGGGAGGACCCGGTGGCGCACACTTTCTCAGCTCGGCCGGTGTCCTCCATCCCCTAGGCACTGAGCAGGGGAAGGAATGAGCGCCAACTGATATGAGTCGGCGCTCAGGGTTTTGGCTGGGGCTGACGCAGGGTCACGTGATCATTCAGTCTGGCCTATTTAACAGGCAACTTGCTTGCCACAAGTTGCCTGTGATTGGTCTTACTACTCCACTAGCGTTTTCCTGCATGTGTGATTTGTAAACTCGACCTCAGCTTGTATTTGACTCTTTATCCTGCGTAATCACTTTGTACTGACGTGATCTCCTGGCTCCTGATACTCCTAGGGTGTCCGAGCGCTGCACATGGGATGGGGCAAGGAGGTAAAACATGAGATTGAACAAGGAAGGTAAAACATGGGATGGAGCAAGGAATCATATTTGCACACAAGCTACTGTTCATCCAAATAGATACATAAAATGCAGCTCAAAAATTTGTCGTGGATTTGCCGGCATCTGCAGCAAATACAGGGTAAAATCCTTGCATTTGTCGAGGATTTTGCTGTTGATTTGCTGCAGATTTCGCCCTATACATTGCAAAGGGTGAAATCATCGCCGTAAATTGAACCGTGCCTCTACCGCTACATATGTATATACCCCTATCTGTATCTAGCTGAACGCTGCACCAAATCCGCCACAGATTGTGCGGATTTCATTATGGGCTCTGCAGTGTTGGTGAGATGTCTTCAAATCTCATCCACTTGCTGCTACTGTAAACGCTGCACCATATGTGGCTATTCCCTAAATCCCTAACAATTCTAGCAGCTATGGGGGCGCAGTTTTAGGTTACATGCACACGACCGTTGTTTTGGTCCGCATCCGAGCCGCAGTTTTTGCGGCTTGGATGCGGACCCATTCACTTCAATGGGGCTGCAAGAGATGCGGACAGCACTCCGTGTGCTGTCTGCATCTGTTGTTCGGTTCCGTGGTCCGCAAAAAACAAAACCTGTCCTATTCTTGTCCGTTTTGCGGACAAGAATAGGCAGTTATATGAATGGTACTGTACGTGCCGTTCTTCAAATTGCAAAACAAACAGTCGTGTGCATGTAGCCTTAGGCCTCATGCACACGACCGTTGTGTGCATCTGTGGCCGTTGTGCCATTTTCCGTTTTTTTCCGCGGACCCATTGACTTTAAATAGGTCCGTTGAAAAATCGGAAAATGCACCGTTTTGCAGCTGCATCTGTGATCCGTGTTTCCTGTCCGTCAAAAAAATAGGACCTGTCCTATTTTTTTGACGGACAACGGTTCACGGACCCATTCAAGTCAATGGGTCCGTGAAAGAACACAGATGCACACAAGATTGGCATCTGCAATCCGTGGCCGTAGGTTACTTTTATAAAGACGGATCCGAAGATCCGTCTGCATAAAAGCTTTTTCAGAGATGAGTTTTCACTTCGTGAAAACTCATATCCGACAGTATATTCTAACACAGAGGCGTTCCCATAGTGATGGGGACGCTTCTAGTTAGAATATACTACGAACTGTGTACATGACTGCTCCCTGCTGCCTGGCAGCACCTGATCTCTTACAGGGGGCTGTGATCCGCACAATTAACCCCTCAGGTGCTGCACCTGAGGGGTTAATTGTGCATATCATAGCCCCCTATAAGAGATCAGGGGCTGCCAGCAGCAGGGGGCAGAGCCCCCTCCCTCCCCAGTTTTAATTTCATTGGTGGCCAGTGTGCCCCCCCGGCCCCCCCTCCCTCTATTGTAATATCATTGGTGGCCAGTGTGAGGCCTCCCCCGGCCCCCCCTCCCTCCCTTTATTGTATTATTATTGGTGGCCAGTGTGAGGCCTCCCCCGCGCCCCCCCCCCCCCCCCCCCTCCCTCCCTTTATTGTATTATCATTGGTGGCCAGTGTGCGGCCCCCCCGTCCCCCCTCCCTCCCTCTATTGTATTATCATTGGTGGCCAGTGTGCAGCCCCCCCCCCCCCCCAGCCCCCCCCGGCCCCCCTCTATTTTATTATCATTGGTGGCCAGTGTGCGGCCCTCCCCGGCCCCCCCTCCTCCCTCTATTGTATTATCATTGGTGGCCAGTGTGCGGCCCCCCCTCTATTGTATTAATATCATTGGTGGCCAGTGTGCGGCCTCCCCTCTCCCCCCCTTCCCGATCGTTGGTGGCAGCGGAGAGTTCCGATCGGAGTCCCAGTTTAATCGCTCTGGGGCTCCGATCGGTAACCATGGCAACCAGGACGCTACTTCAGGCCTGGTTGCCATGGTTACTTAGCAATATTACAATATTAGAAGCATCATACTTACCTGCTGCGCTGTCTGTGACCGGCCGGGAGCTCCTCCTACTGGTAAGTGACAGATCATTAAGCAATGCGCCGCACAGACCTGTCACTTACCAGTAGGAGGAGCTCCCGGCCGGTCACAGACAGCGCAGCAGGTAAGTATGATGCTTCTAATATTGTAATATTGCTAAGTAACCATGGCAACCAGGCCTGCAGTAGCGTCCTGGTTGCCATGGTTACCGATCGGAGCCCCAGCAATTAAACTGGGACTCCGATCGGAACTCTCCTCTGCCACCAATGATCGGGGGGGGGGGGGGGGGGGGGGCCCGCACACTGGCCACCAATGATAATACAATAGAGGGAGGGCCGGGGGTGGGGGCCGCACACTGGCCACCAATGATATTCAAACTGGGGAGGGAGGGGGGTCTGCCCCCTGCTGCCTGGCAGCCCCTGATCTCTTACAGGGGGCTATGATATGCACAATTAACCCCTCAGGTGCAGCACTTGAGGGGTTAATTGTGCGGATCACAGCCCCCTGTAAGAGATCGGGTGCTGCCAGGCAGCAGGGGGCAGTCATGTACACAGTTCGTAGTATATTCTAACTAGAAGCGTCCCCATCACTATGGGAACGTCTCTGTGTTAGAATATACTGTCGGATATGAGTTTCACGATCTAACTCATATCCGACAGTATATTCTAACATAGAGGTGTTCCCATGGTGATGGGGACGCTTCAAGTTAAAATATACCATCGGATTGGAGAAAACTCTTATCCTATGGTATATTAACTCCTGACTTTACATTGAAAGTCAATGGGGACGGATCCATTTGAAATTGCACCATATTGTGTCAACGTCAAACGGATCCGTCCCCATTGACTTGCATTGTATTCAGGACGGATCCGTTTGGCTCCGCACGGCCAGGCGGACACCAAAACGACTTTTTTTTCATGTCCGTGGATCCTCCAAAAATCAAGGAAGACCCACGGATGAAAAAACGGTCACGGACCAACGGAACCCCGTTTTGCGGATCGTGAAAAAATACGGTCGTGTGCATGAGGCCTTAGTCTGAGGACTCCATAACAATACGTTGCCAATGATGTTTTGCACTGCAATCTCATGTTCTGTTAGCCGCATGCGATATGTTAGCAGCATTTGGTGAAACTTGGGTTGGGAATACAACTTGATTTCTGTGATTGTAACACCCCAGAGTTGTGTTACTACACTCCTCTACCCCGCTACTATCTCCTAAGAGCTTTTACCTTGTCATCTGATATGATTTTACATTATGTCATTCACAAATGTGCTTAAACCATGTTAAATGTAAATTAATGTTGTCATTTTCCATGTTCACCAGCAGGTGGCAGCAATGGCTTGGTAAGGACTTAGTTTCAGTTTAGTACGTCTAAGGGTCCATTCACACATCCTTTGTTTTTTTCCTGATCTGTTCCGTTTTTTGCGGAACAGATCTGGACCCATTCATTTTCAATGGGTCCTGAAAAAAAACGGACAGCTCAATGTCTGATTTTTTTTTTTCAGGACCCATTGAAAATGAATGGGTCCAGATCTGGTCCTCAAAAAACGGAACAGATCAGGAAAGAAACAACGGACGTTTGAATGGACCCTAAGCTGGAATGGTTCATTCCAGCTTAGCTTCCCCTCTGTGGAGGTGTGGACTGTTCCCACATCCTGCCTCATGGGTGGAGAAGGAAGTTAGAGTCAGTGTGCCAACCACCCCTGTTGGGGAAGGCTGTGTGTGTGTGTGTGTGTGTGTGTGTGTGTGTTGGGAGCTCCCCAATATAGGTAACAAAGCCAGGACCAAGTCTCGTTCTGAGACATTGATCACAACCCCCAGCCTGAGCCCTGCAGCCTCAGCTGGATGACAGAAACAGCAGACGACCTCCAGAGTTCCAGGACAAAAGCATTCCCTGTGAACATATCTGTGAGTAAAGTCCAGAGATCTAGGAGAAGCCATATTCCTCCTCAGCTAGTCAGTCCCCACAAAGCAGAAGATATAGAGAAGTGCATAAGCCAAATTCCTGCCACAGTTTTAGAGCTACTAAACAGACATCCTTTCCTGCAAGCTCCAGGGTGATAGAGCAGAAGATTTATTTCTGCCAGCCATTGCCAAAGCCTACTGGGACCTAAGACCAAAGCTGTACATTGCTTAGATAAAAGTTATCTTCAGTAAAGACAAGTTTGAACTTCACCAAAGGTCTGGACCTCAATTTCTGCTGCAAAATTCCTCTATTACTCGTACTATCACTACACTTAAATTATTGCAAGTGAGCCAGGAGACCAGCCGTACCCAGGTAGGAGACACCGTTGACACCATTATCATCACCATACAGAGACATTGTAGGCAATCACACCACTCTGGCATTCCTAACCTGGGGCGTGAGTTATGATACCTTGGAAGGGTCCTGTGATAGTACCCTGCGCACGCTGCAATTGGCGTCACGAACAACTACAAAACATAGACTATCATCTACACCTGACCCAGTCATTGCATAATTTGCCGTCAGTGTGTATACCCCATATCCTGCTCATTACTTGATCATGATCCCATAGCCCAGGGATCAGCAACCTCCGGCACTCCAGCTGTTCTGAAACTACAACTCCCAGAATTCTCTTTTCACTTCTATGGGAATTAAAAGAACAGCTGAGTAAGACGGTTTTCTCTTTGTTAATTCCAGACTGAGATAGTAGTTCTCTGGGGTCTAGGCCTAGATCTTTGAGGAGTGACCAACACTTAGCTTCCTACAGGGGCAGAGTCAGTATAATTAACCCCAACTGATCCACACAGAGATATGCTGGTACATTACAATGCATTAACATATTATATAACATTAAATAACATTACATAACAGGAAGGAGTTTAAAAGTACCCTATTCCAGGACATGGCAAAGGCACAGCCTGACAAGTGCAGACGTGGCCCCGCAAATAGCGGTGAGATGCATGTGCATACAGACCGCCTAATACAAAGCATTCACCCCTTATTTTTATCAACCATATGTACTATGTTTTTTCAGCTCTGCATGTTCTATGTCAAAAGTGTGTTTTTGGTGTCTGCCTATATCTGCTACAGGAACACGGAGCTTATCTTTTCCTGTACCCTGAAGATACCATAGAAGGCAATGTAAGCAATGGGTTTCCTGACAGAAGCTCACACTACGGACATTGCCCCTGTTGTTCCATGTATTATCTAACATTCAATGCAAAAGAAAATAGAATATAAAATATAGAGTGATATATTATAGAAGTCATTCAGCATAATACATGTATATGATCAGGGGCGTAACGATCGCGGTCGCAGGGAGTGCGACTGCGACCGGGCCCGGCGGGGGGAGGGGGCCCGCTGTACTAACATGTAATGAAGCGCTGTGAAGGGGCCCGGCATGAAGTACAGTGACAATGCCGGGCCCCGTCAGGGCGCTCCATTCAGAGGCGTAGCGTGGGGGGGGGGCCGGGGGGGCCGTCGCCCCGGGCGCCACTCTGCAGGGGGCGCCGTCTGCGGGGCTGGCACAAATTAAATCGCCGACGCTGTGTTTTTTTTTCTTCACACAGCGTTCGGCTGCAGAGCAGAGTGAGGAGGCGAGAGGGGGCGGGGCATGCACGGCAGTTCCCGATAGGCTCCGCCCACCTTCCAGGCGGGAAGTACAGTGCAGACTGCAGAGCCAGGAGCCGGAGGCAGCAAGAAGAAGCAGAAGATCATGGCTGCAGCTGAATCAGTAGGAGACTGTAGTCCAGCTATGAGCCTAGAGACAGTGATTCAACTTGAATTACTTAGTGGGGGCATTGTGCACTGTCTGTGGGGACAGTATTACTTTGTTGGGGCCCTGGGGCGCAAATTACGTAATGGGCAGTGCCCATTACGTAATTTGCCCGCCAGTGCCCCCACTAAGTAATACTAACTGCCCCCACAGACAGTGCACAACTCACTGCACACTGCCCATTACGTAATTTGCCCCCCAGTGCCCCCACTAAGTAATACTAACTGCCCCCACAGACAGTGCACAACTCACTGCACACTGCCCATTACGTAATTTGCCCCCCAGTGCCCCCACTAAGTAATAGTGCCCCACAGACAGTGCACAGTTGTGGCAGTATTACTTAGTGGGCCACTGGGGGGCAAATTACGTAATGGGCAGTGCGCAGTGAGTTGTGCACTGTCTGTGGGGGCAGTATTACTTTGTTGGGGCACTGGGGGGCAAATTACTTAATGGGCAGTGCCCATTACGTAATTTTCCCCCCAGTGCCCCCACTAAGTAATACTAAGTGGCTGAACAAATGCATGCCCTCGCAGGGGCAGCAGTGCAGCACAATCCACCATTATCCGGCCGGCCAGCAAGTACAGGAACAGCCAAACAGGAGGAGTCAGATCGATGACAGCCAGGTAGGAATCAGGAGAAGATGTTAGAACTTAGATGGATGGATCACAAGTAGGGGGCGTGGAGCGGGCGGCGGCTAGTCGGGATTCGGACTCGAGAGCACCGGCGCTCCCAGGCAGAGTGCGCTCTGCGCGGTGGCCTACTCTGCTTATAGGTGGCGCCGGCCCTGGATTCAAGCGACCCTGAGACAGAGTGAGTGACAGTCAGTGTCACTGTCCCAGAGTCCCAAAGTCCCACCCTGAGTGTGTAATTAGGTCAGTAGTTTACTTTGTTGGCATTGGCTGAGGGCAGGCAGGCTTTAGGGGTAATATATGATTATATGAGTTAAGTGCCAGTAAGTGTCATGAGAGCCAGGCCAAGGCTGCCAAGCAGATGGCACCATGGCACTGCAGTCAGAGTGCTGGTGAAGGATGACCAGGGACACTGAGACAGTACTGCCTCTCTGGGATGCCATCTGCCCATCTCTGCTGTCCATATACCAGGCCTACCCTGGTATATGGACAGCAGAGATGGGCAGATGGCATCCTCTGGGCAGTACTGTCTCTCTGGTCATCCTTCACCAGCACCCTGACTGCCACGGTCCTGCTTGGCCTGGCTCTCATGGCACTTCACTGCCTCGTGCTTGGCTATCAGCGCTGAGTGACTCAGTCACACTGCAACATTGACTGAGTCACTCAGTGCTGATAGCCAAGCATGAGGCAGTGAAGTGCCATGAGAGCCAGGCCAAGCAGGACCGTGGCAGTCCGGGTGCTGGTGAAGGAAGACCAGAGAGACAGTACTGCCCAGAGGATGCCATCTGCCCATCTCTGCTGTCCATATACCAGGTCTACCAGCATTAGCCATTGATATACCACCTGCCTGCCTGGTCACCCCACCTAACACTCACGGAGACAAGTGACTCAGACTGTTAGGTGTGGGGGGACCAGGCGGTATATGAAGGGGTAATACTGGTAGGCCTGGTATATGGACAGGAGAGATGGGCAGATAGCATCCTCTGGGGGTTGTATCTTACATGGGACTGTATGCTGGAGGAGCTGAAGGGAGAGTGATGTGTTTTACATGGGACTGTTTTACATCCCTTCCTTATGTGATTATTCTTTTTTTTTCTATCACCACAGGGACCTTGTTCTGGATCCAGCGGACATCACACCGACGCCAGCGACACCCTGGATGAGGTAGGACCAGATTTTATTAGGACTGGGTGAGTGTAGCCATGCATTGGGCTCTTTCACACGAGCGGATCCCGTGTGGCTAATCTGCTGTGTGAAAGAGTGCCAAGCCCCGCTCCGGACAGCAGAGACACCGAGCAGTAACATAATTGATAATGCTCTGTGCCTCTCTATGATCGTTTTGCTACAAAATCACGGTGACCACTTTATCTCCCTGTGATTTTTTAGTAAAAAGGTCACAGAGAGGCACGGAGCATTATCAATCGCGTTACTGCTCCGTGTCTCTGCTGTCCGGAATGGAGCTTGGCCCTCATTCACGCAGCGGACTAGCCACACGGGAAAGCCATTAGTAAGAAAATCTGCCGCTTCTTTATAAAAATCGGGGGGTAGGGGGGCCCCGATACAAAGTTTGCACTGGGGCCCATAACACTCTAGTTACGCCACTGTATATGATCACTACTTCTGTATTGCTCGTTACATATAATACTTATATTGATAACTAGTATCAAGCGAATCAAAGTTCACAAAGTCGACTTCAATCCATTTTTCAGGGAAAGTTCGATTCGCCTTGAAGCCGAATTTGCTCGTGCTTCACGCACTGGATGGCTGCGGCGAACTCCTCGTAAGAAGGCGGATAAGGTGAGTATTTTTAATATTTTTTTATTTTTAACAGATTAACCCCTGACAGCCCCTGGTCATCTCAGATGCCATGATCAGCGATGAACGTGGCGTCTGAGGGGTTCAATGACGGGGAGCAGCACCATCACCGTTCTCTATCATTGATCTTGATCATTGGCGAAGCGTCCAAATTGAATTTTTGAGAACTTCACTCATCTCTATTGATAGCTACTTTGGTTAGCTTTTCGTACATTAAAGGGGTTGTGTCACTAAATACATTCTACATTTTTCAAACCAGTGCTTGGATTTGAATAATTTTGTAATTGCATGTAATTCAAAATGTAGTAGAGCGACTGAGTTATTCAATAAAATCTATCTGTATAGCGCCACCTGCTGTCTGTTCTTTTCCTTATTTTTTTGTCTATCTCACTGGGCTGGTCGCACGCGCTCAGTTTAAATCTTCAACTGCTATCAGCCATAGGTTCTGTTACAAGCTGTTGTAGTTGCAGCAGAAAGGACATTCTCCCTGAGCTGCCAGGCTGAGGATAATCTAGCAGAGCAGTGAGTGGGGAGATCTCTGGATCCATGAGAGGTACAGGGCTGGTTCTAGCTTTAATAGATATTGTCATGTACTATATGATGTCTGAATTTTTTAAAATCAACCATGATATACTGTATGGGCGGTCTTATATTGACAGCCTGCCCTATATGCATAGTCATACAGAGATAACTCTTGTATATTGCCTGGACCGGAAGAGAAGATCCTGGATCTGGAACGGCATGTCACCAGAAGTGCCGAAAACAGGAATCAGGGAGTCACACGACCATTCTGGAAGTAGAAGAATTGGCGCAGCTTATGAGCTTTCTATTCAACAGGTAGTAGGGATTGAACTTTGAAAGTGATGACCCAACATAAAACTCATTTTTTATAATATATATATATATATATATATATATATATATATATATATATATAAAAAAAAAATTTTTAATTTTTTTATGCAAAATAGGTTTTCTAAGTTCTCTCTAATTACCTATCTTTTTGTTTATTTTATCTCTACCCTTATCTAAAAACATAGTACATAGTACTCCTAAGCCACGGACTCACACTAGGGGATTCCCTCACTGTACAGCGATCTTCTGCATAGACCTCAGTGGGACCCGGCACCCTCCCCTCTTCAGAGCAGGGGGTGCCTGGTTTAGTGCTCGGTTTTTCCCATTGACTTCCATTGTGCTCGGGTGCTCTGTAAAGCACCCGAGCATCGCAAAGTGTTCTACTCGAGCACCTGAGCACCAGAGCACTTTGGTGCTTGATCAACACTAGAGTTAACCCCTTTAAAATGACCCTCATATGAACTCCCTGGGTCACAACAAACTCAAAAATACAGTCAGGAGTTTCTCTTCTTCCTCCAGACTTCATGTAGGAGAACATTTCTGCATGCAATAGAGATAAATATTCTCCCAGAGGAGCAGGCGTCCCATAACGAATTGTGGTTAGAAGATAAAGGGTCCGCATCAGTGCTGTAAGGTCAAACATGGGAACGTGAACCCCCATAGCAAAATTGCACAGCAAAATGGGAGCAAACACAGCAAATTATTTAATCCACGAAACAGGTGACAGCTGACTCAGAGCGTCCGCTGGGCCCGTATCCAAGGAAAATAAAATATTTCTAGTCGCAGCGGGTGAAGCGGATCTTCCAGAGTGAATTGTTTTTCATTGGGGATTTTTCTAAACAGTTTTTTACTGCGAAAATTGCAGCAATTAAGTTTTTTGCGGTTTAAGGAGGGAAAACAAAAGAACAAACTGTACGACCCTTAAAAATAATAATACCTAATAATCTAAAAAACAGAAATCAATGATTGTGAAATCCTTCTGACGTAGTCTATGATGTCACCAGCACCACTGGAGATGTTGCATCTCACTGTCATGTTGAAGGAGGTCACAGGATGATCTTTCCCTATAGCATCATATAGTCCAGAAGATGCTTCTACTGGATTGCTACTAATGGAATAAAGACCTCACTTTCTTAATTTTTTGTGAGTGCTGCCTTCCCCCCCCCCCCCTGTTTCCTGATTGTTTGGGGGGGGGGGGGGGGGTTCGATCTGGACCAGACTCCTCATAGGGTGTCACCAAAGTCACCATGGCAGCCAAAGACCAACATTTTTTTGTGCGCTCATTGGCTGAAGCTGGTGAGCCTAACCTATCATTGGCCAGACCATTTGTCCTTAAAGCGGTTCTCTGGGTCAACACTTTCTATTTCAATAGTTTTTATTGAGTTTTTCATTTCAAACGGTTAAAGAAAGTACCTTACAGTTTGATTTGTTAGTGTCAAGCAGAATACCATTATAATCAGGTAATCAAAGGAGAATATAAATTCCAATATAATACAATTATTCAGATAACATTATTTTTAGAGCTGAGCGAATTTCAGGTTCTGAAATTCGTTAACGCATTGTTTGGTGGTAAAAGCAGAATCACGTTATGGATTCCGTTACCACGAACCATAACGCAATTCTATGACGGAATGCCTTTAGAGGCATTCCGTTATTCATTCTGTCATAATAGAAGTCTATGGCCTTCATAACTGATCCGTCCCGTTTCCGTTACGCAGGAGAGGACTCCCCTGCATAACGGAAACGGGACGGATCCTTTTTGCAGCCCATAGACTTCTATTATGACAGAATAAATAACGGAATGCCTCTAAAGGCATTCCGTCATAGAATTGCGTTATGGTCCGTCAATTCACCTTTTACCAGTAAACAAAGCGTGAACGAATTTCAAAATAGGAAATTTCGCTCATCTCTAATTATTTTATGTAAAGCACCATCCTATTCTTTATTGTGCTTCAATGAAGCAACCTTCTCTTTGGTACTTGCTTTGTGTGGCCAAAAAGTATTGTGTACTGTATGTAAAGTGTAGAAGAAAAAAATGAACTGGTAGAGGAGGGTAGATAAAATAAACAAAAAGATAGGTGACTAGAGAGAACTTAGAAAACCTATATACCGTAGGTCCCTTATGCATAAAATCTAAATATAAAAAAATATATAAAAATATAAAACATAGGTTTTATGTTGGGTCAACACTTTCAAAGTTCAATCCCTACTATCTGTCGAATACAAAGGTCTTCGAAAATACTTACAGCTCATAAGCTGCGCCAATTCTTCTACTTCCAGAATGGTCACATGACTCCCTGATTCCTGTTTTCGGCACTTCTGGTGACATGCCGTTCCAGATCCAGGAGCTTCTCTTCCGGTCCAGGCAATATACGAGAGTTATCTCTGTATGACTATGCATATAGGGAAGGCAGTCAATATAAGACCGCCCATACAGTATATCATGGTTGATTTAAAAAATTTAACTCAGACATCATATAGTACATGACAATATCTAATAAAGCTAGAACCATCCCTGTATCTCACATGGATCCAGAGATCTCCCCACTCACTGCTCCAATTGCTAGATAGATTTTATTGACTAACTCAGTCGCTCTACTACATTTTGAATTACATGCAATTACAAAATTATTCAGATCCAGGCACTGGTTTGAAAAATGTTTGAAAAATGTAGAATGTATTTAGTGACACAACCCCTTTAATGTACGAAGAGCTAACCAGCAAAGTAGTTTTCAATAGAGATGAGTGAAGTTTTCAAAAATTCTATTTAGACGCTTTGCCAATGATAGAGTTCAATGATGGATAACGGTGATGGTGCTGCTCCCCGTCATTGAACCCCTCAGATGCCACGTTCATCGCTAATCGTGGCATCTGAGATGACCAGGGGCTGTCAGGTGTTAATCTGTTAAAAATAAAAAAAATAAAAAATACTCACCTTATCCACTTGCTCACGAAGTGTTCGCAACAGCCATCCAGTGCATGAAGCTGAATGACTTCTATAATATATCACTCTATATTTTATATTCTATTTTCTTTTGCATTGAATGTTAGATAATACATGGAACAACAGGGGCAATGTCCGTAGTGTGAGCTTCTGTCAGGAAACTCATTGCTTAGGAGTCCCAGCTCTGACTCCATATATAGCTATGTCCATATATGGAGTCAGTGCTTGGGGACACCCAGGGTATTTAAATCTAATTTAGCCTCTATTTCTGAAAAGTTTCTGCCAGGATTTAAACTCACAACCTTCTACATTAGAGGCAAGGACTTTAACCACTCAGCTATAAAGCTGAATGATCAACTATGTCAGAAAAACCTCATAGTAGTTTGTCATGTAGTAATTATTTCTATACAGCAGAAGTATCATTTCCTATTTCAGTGCAGGTTAACATGTAGCTGTATAGCGGAGTGGTTAAAGTGTTTGGCTCTAATGTAGAAGGTTGTGAATTCAAATCCCAGGCTAAATTAAATTTATATATTTAATATTTTGTTTAGTAATTGTAAAAAATGTATGGCGCAAAATAAATGTGTAATGATATATATAAAGGAAAAATGGCGGCACTGGCTATGAATAAATAGCAATAGGGTGCACGATCCTAGGGTATAGACTTCTCACCCCACAAATAGAATCCAGAAGAAGGACGGCACTCCAGTAACGTGAAAAAAAATGATGATACCTTTATTCAACCATCCGGTGCAACGTTTCGGCTCTAAATGAGCCTTTTTCAAGCCTTGAAAGGCTCATTTAGAGCCGAAACGTTGCACCGGATGGTTGAATAAAGGTATCATCATTTTTTTTCACCTTACTGGAGTGCCGTCCTTCTTCTGGATTCTATATATATATATATATATATATATATATATATATAACAAATAAAGTAGCAGCACACCACTATATGCGCTAAGACTGAGTGAACAGGTGAATGTGTGAACAGGGTCTAGTACATGACGCCAAATAATTACTGCGAAGCAGTGAAGAAGCTCTTAGCGCATATTATTGATCAAAAATATGTTGAGCCCACCTACAGGATTACAAGGTAGCTTCTTATCAGGTGGGACCTACTCTAACACAGAATGTCCAGCTCCATTGTTTCTCTGATTAAAAACACCAAGGGGTGGGGGATGGGCGGGGAGTGCTAAGTTCCAAAGAGGATGCCTGGTCCTCTATAATATATATCACTATATACATATATACCAAAAACGGAACAGCACCTCCTGAGACAAAACGCAGGTGCAAGCTACCCGGCAATAATATAGCAAACAAATAAAGTAGCAGCACATCACTATATGCGCTAAGACTGAGTGAACAGGTGAATGTGTGAACAGGGTCTAGTACAGGGCTGGCCAACCTGCGGCCCTCCAGCTGTTGTAAAACTACAATTCCCACAATGCCCTGCTGTAGGCTGATAGCTGTAGGCAGTCTTTGCATGCTGGGAGTTGTAGTTTTGCAACATCTGGAGAGCCGCAGGTTGGCCATCCCTGGTCTAGTACATGACGCCAAATAATTACTGCATAATACAAATAATTAATGTATGGCACAAAATAAATGTGATAAATGTGTAATGACTTAAATATATATATAATAGTATATTCATACTTCTGATATACACTCACCTAAAGAATTATTAGGAACACCATACTAATACGGTGTTGGACCCCCTTTTGCCTTCAGAACTGCCTTAATTCTACGTGGCATTGATTCCACAAGGTGCTGATAGCATTCTTTAGAAATGTTGGCCCATATTGATAGGATAGCATCTTGCAGTTGATGGAGATTTGAGGGATGCACATCCAGGGCACGAAGCTCCCGTTCCACCACATCCCAAAGATGCTCTATTGGGTTGAGATCTGGTGACTGTGGGCGCATACTGGATGTTTTTCCTTTTTCACACCATTCTTTGTAAACCCTAGAAATGGTTGTGCGTGAAAATCCCAGTAACTGAGCAGATTGTGAAATACTCAGACCGGCCCGTCTGGCACCAACAACCATGCCACGCTCAAAATTGCTTAAATCACCTTTCTTTCCCATTCTGACATTCAGTTTGGAGTTCAGGAGATTGTCTTGACCAGGAGCACCCCCCTAAATGCATTGAAGCAACTGCCATGTGATTGGTTGACTAGATAATTGCATTAATGAGAAATAGAACAGGTGTTCCTAATAATTCTTCAGGTGAGTGTATATGAATGCATAATATGTGGGAAACTACTACTGATGTTTTTTGCCATAATAGATTTACATATATTATAATATATAATAATATATGTAAATATATTATGGCTAAAAACACACACATATATATATATATATATATATATATATATATATATATATATATATAAAAAAAGAAAAACGGAAAAACAATGGCGGCACCGGAAGAACAACACAGAAAGGGTGCTATGTCCAGGGATGTAGCAGCTTACCCCGTCAATAGTAGATGAAAAACGGACAGCACTCCAGGTAAAAGTAGATGGTGTTTATTCACCCATGTGGATGGCAACGTTTCAGCTCATACAAGAGCCTTTGTCAAGGCATATATATATATATATATAATTTAGCCACTATTTCGGAAACGTTTCTGCCGGGATTTGAACTCCCAAGAACCTTAACCACTACGCTATACAGCTACATGTTAACCTGCAGTGAAATATGAAATTATACTTCTGCTGTATAGGAATACATACTACATGACACAGTTTATCATTCAGCTTTATAGCTGAGTGGTTAAAGTCCTTGCCTCTAATGTAGAAGGTTGTGAGTTCAAATCCCGGCAGAAACTTTTCAGAAATAGAGGCTAAATTGGATTTAAATACACTGACTCGAGCATCGCGCTCGTGCACACGAGGTATTCTGCCGAACACTGCGATGTGCCGAGCATCGCGATGCTTGAGCCGAAACTGGTGTTCGGCCAAGCATGCTTGCTCAACACTAGTTAACTCTTCAAAACATTACTACCTAAAAATTCACCACCTCCATGTGAATGTTAGGGTGACATCACACAATCAAATGGCAATAAAAAAACTGAACAAGGACTCATTTACAAATGTCCGCAAATTGCGGATCTGCAAAACACGGAAGTCGCCAGTGTGCATTCCGAAATTTGCGGAACAGAACAGGTGGCCCATTATAGAAATGCCTATTCTTGTCTGCAAAGCAGACAAGAATAGGACATGCTCTATCTTTTTTGCGGATGCCACGGAATGGAGCAACGGATGTGGACAGCACACGGTGTGCTGTCCACATCTTTTGCAGCCCCTTATTGAAATGAATGGGTCCGCAACATTGCAGAACAGATGTGGACCTAATCATACAGTTGTGTGAGTGAGCCCTAAGACCTGTCTATGAAAATGCTGAAGGCGTGGCAGTTACAGAGAGAGCAGAGCCTCTAAGTGCAACGGCGACGTCCCTGTTGCTCCTAGAGGCTAATTTGCATATATTTAAACATTTTTCTCAGAAATGAGAGCACATATAAACATGGGACCAACACAGATGCCTTCAGCTGCCAAATGCACATGTAACAGGTCAGCCAGTGTCATAGGAACAAATCTGCTGACAGATGCCCTTTAGTGGGCACCCAGGAGAGCATACATTTTGGATTCCCTGACTGATCACGCCGAGCAGGACTAGTATCTGACTAAATAAAAGATGAGGAGCAGCCGAGGTCTTCTACAAGCATGTGCACAATAGCACAACTCCATCAGTTGAACCTCTCTCCTTAGAGACAGGGATAAAAGGTACTTTGTATATCCCCCTTTTTGGTTCCACAAAGTATTTGCCCAACCTTACAACCATCTGGTGGATTCTTTTGACTTTGGCATCACCATATTCATGATGGTAATAGGTGATCATTCAATCTATCATGGTAAGAGAAGGACCTTTGTTTTACAGCAGAACTGTGCCAGGACACCCCAAAAGGGGTGGATAGGATAACCTGGAGAAGAGCGAGACAAGATGGATATAGGAAGTAATAGGACAGTAAAATTGGACAGTTAGAGATGAGAAATGAGTGTGATGGTGAAGTCTCATCATATTGCTGTACAGACCTTTATAATGTGAATTATTGGGTCAATATACCGTATATCACTAAGAACCCAGCAAGTCTCCATGTGCTGTCTAGTGATGACACGGGTGCAAGGGTGCACATAGCCTTTCTGCTGCTGTCACGGATGTAGTAGGGGAGAACACCAAAAGACAACAAGAAGGAAGGGGAAAGACACTAGGCCTCACCGCTAGGGAAGGAAAAGGGTCACCACCTATAAAACCCTGCTCCTGGCCCTAACTCCTATCCGTATGGGAACCTCTCGATGGTAGAGATACCCATACACAGGAACCTAGAAAACCCTGGTGACCCTCAGATGCCCAAAAAGTAATGACAGGGCAGAGACCACCCGTTCCTTCCCTGGTGAAGGAACTAGCGTCTCACTGAGGCCTAGTAAACAACCCGGGAGGGAAGAAATACAAAACACAACAAGTGGAACACTTAACTTCTGAGGATTATGGATGAACAGGACCAAAACCAAATAAAGCTATCCCAAGCATGGAGTGATGGATAAAGTCAGACTAAATAGGGCGAGGTAAAGGTCACATGATCCACACCTGAACAGGAGGTGTGGACATACCAGCAATACACAGACAAAGTGAAACCGAAAGAGGCTGTCAGATCACTAATGCGTAGATAATCTTTCAGACCTTCTGAGACCTGTCACAGATGTGACATCTGCCTCCCCAATTCCAATTTCTTAACCTAACCCCTTCCCTTCAGCCCATGGCCCTTCGGCTGTCCCTCTCTTGCCCCAACCTGGTGCTGCCTGAGGCGTTCGCCTCACCTGGCCTCATTGATGGTGCACCCCAACACGGGTGGTGTGTAAACTGAAGCTATGACAATAAAGAAGGAAATACTCTATGTACAAAATAGTTATTGTTATAGAAAATACAGACAAGGCCAAATACAAACACCTTTAAAGCACAACATGCTACATATAAACACCCAGGGGCTTGCACCATGAGACTTGCTGTCCCTTGCTCAATTGCCCTCCAACTCCCACAAGGGGAGAAACAATAGGACCCAGCGGTACCAAGCATGCAATAAGGTGCACAATAAACAACAACTGCTTGATAAATAGCAACATCCTATAATTGCATAGTGAAATCCCTCTTACTACAAATGACACATCAATTAATATTAAAGGAGGGAGGTATAATACCCCTGGTATGAGAGCAAAAGTGAACTAAGGCCCTGATTCATCAAGACCGGCGTTTGCTGTGCCAGTCTTGACGAGGCCTATGCTACCGGAGAAGCCATGTAATCTATGACAAAGCGCAGGTTCTCATGGCTCTTCCAGTAGGAATTAAATCAACAGCAACTCGGAGCTGCCATATATTTCAATAATTACTTAAACCAGTTTCTGCCATAAATATTGATGAATGAGCCGGGGCTTATCATCATTAATGGCATAAAATTGGTAATGGCGGCGTAAAATGGTAATTGGACTAGAAAAGATTTGCGACTTTTCTATGCCAAAAACAGGCATGGGGAGGAATAAGTTTCCCCCTAAGTCTCTATGCATATCACCACTTCTTCTCACATCCTCAGACTCCAATTATGTTTATTTTTTATTTTTTCAATGTAATTTAAAAATTTTGATTACGTATGTCTGGCCTGGAGGTTACATTTATTTGAGGGTCTGGTCTGGGTTCTGAATTAATTTAAGGATTTGGTCTGAAGTTACTTGTGTTACTGTAGAGGCCAGAATTGGCTACAGAAGTGCTGGGACCAAATTTGCTGTTGTCAGAAGAAGTTGTCATGGTGTTCTGAGCTAGATAGAGAAGAAAATGTCTGGAATCAGATAAGGTTTTAGCTATAAGTCAATTCCTCTGCCAGCCCTTAATTGACAGGGCCTGGCGAGATGACTGTGAGGGCACCTGGTCCTGTCAATCAAAAAGGAGAGGGAGGGGCTGGCAGAGGAAGCAAAAGGAGCAATGGTGACCAGAGTGGGGTGGGTCTGCCTTCATTGCTCTTAAGGGCTCATTTGCACATTCATCAGTGAGGAAGTCACTGCGCCCAGCCAGAGTAATGACGTGGTGACGTCATCACATCAGCATGCGTGAGATTTTGCACGTTTTCTTAAATGAAGATGGCCACTACTGCCTCTCCGTGAGCAAATGGATGAGCCGAGTATGTATTTTTATGTTTTTAACCCTGAAAGGCCTCAATGTAATGGACGTTGAACACGGCATCTGAGGGGTTCAATGAGGGAGGGCGGCGCGATCGTCGTTCCCCGTCATTGTGCCCGCTGCATACAATGGAATGCGATTCGTGAGGAAGTAATTTGTTACGAATCGATTTTCTTTGTGAACCTCGACAAAGTTCCATTGAATTTTCTATTGACAGATTTCTGAACAGTATACAGATTACCCCGGCTCATGCACACAACCATATTTTTCTTCAGTGTGCTGTTTTTTCACAGATAGCACATTGACCCACTCATTTCTATGGGACCATGCTCAAAAGGGTGCATTCACAAGACTGTATCCGTTTTGAGGTCGACAAATCACAGATCCACAAAATAAGGATGTGGTCCATGTGAATCCTGTACCTTTCATGGGCCCCACTGAAAAAATGCCCATTCTTTTCCGCAAAACAGACAAGAATAGGACATGTTCTGTAAATGGCGGCTCGGCTGCACAGATGTGGACAGCACACGGATGACATGAATGTGTCTGCCTGCCATCCACAAAAAACATGGATCAGACATGGACCGAAAATACCATCATGTGAATGCACTCTTATTGTGGATCCTATTCCGAAGGTCTCTGCATAGGTCCTATTCGCGTCCGTTTTTGCATATGAGAATAGAGAAACATACAGAATGTGTACTGAACCTCTCCATATTTTGAGAGTCCATTTTTTGCAGATCGAAATGTGAAAACTGCTGCATGTCTAATTCTAAACCAGATGAACCATTGCAATTTAACATTACATTCCCAGCATCAAACTTAGACTTGTTCGCCACCTAGTGGCCCGTACTGAACATTTTAGATTTGTAAAATAATGTTTTAATAATGTTTGGTGTTTTTGTGCCCCACACTTTGCAAATAACTAATATATAGCGGTAGAGGGTTGCTACATACGGGGGTTATCAATGTTTTTTTCCAGCACTGGGCTCCTGGGTTTGAATCCAACCAAGGACATCTGCATGAAGTTTGTATGCTCTTATAGTTGCATGCATTTCTTCAGTGTACAGCACTACATAAGAAAAAGGAAATAAGCCAAAAACTTGCTAAATAAAGTAGGACTAAGGGCTTATTCATATGACCAGGTCTTTATTTTGTGCTGGAAAAAAAAAAACGGATCCGTGAAAAACATAGCTTCCCACTCCCATCAATAAAAATGGCTATTCCGATCCACAAAATGGGGTCTGCTGTCAGTTTCTTAGATTAGGCACATGGATCCATGACAAAAGGCAAGTGTGAATAGTCCCATTAACTTATATAGGTTCTTGTGCTGAGGAATGCAGAGGAGCAATGGCTGCCATATAGGAGACAGGTTTTTCGTTATCCCAGACCAAGCTTCGGAGTCAATCCTCCACGACTGGATATGAGGGTAGCTAAGTAATAATCTTTTGGTTTCCACTTATCACCACTAAGAATCACCATTAAGATGACGGGGTAATCAATATGCTTCAGTCACCACTGTGTGAAAAATACACAAGATGACAATCGCCAGATGACAAAACCCATGGAACAGATTACACTCCTGAATGTGTCATTAATCTTTATTCAGGATGGCAGCAGTTCATAATTCACAATATGCCAATGTAGTTAATATATTTCAAGTATGTCTACTCAATTAGTACAATGATGCAACCTTGGGAAAACACTGTCACATAATCTTTCACTGCTACAGTATATTACATTCACATTTCCATAAGACCACAGGTAGAACTTTATAGGGGTTATCCAACCCCTATAATGACCCCCCAATGCCCGGGCACCTCATATAGATTATACTTACCCCGCTCCCTGGTACCCGAGTCGTTCTTAATCCCCACACGGCCACCACTGCATCTCCGGGTGATGCTAGGGAGGCTCGTCCCCGTCGCGGCCTGCTATTGGCTGCCTTCCGCCGTCGCTGGATGTTTTGATCCGCGGCATTTGGGACCAAGGATTGAGGGGTCATTATAGGGGTTGGATAACCCCTTATACTCCTGGGTCCCCATGCCAATCAGTAACAGGGCCCCCACCTAACTATATGCCATTTATAGTATAATACTGTTGTCTTATCAAATGGCAGAAGGGCCTTTGGGCCCCTTAAACACTTACTGTACTTGTGCACAATTTTACATAACTCAATAGTACAAGCGACCATAAAAAACGTGTAATATGTTTTCTCAGTGAGAAATGTCTAGTTCTCATGTCTACCTCTCCCCCTTCTTGCTGACTGCTTTTCCCTTTCAAAAATGTTTCGAATTCCATTTCGAGATAGAGCAGCTCCACAGGAGGATCATATGTCAATGCAAGTCTATGGAGAGGGGAGCAGGGAGAAGTGAGCAGCAACACGAGTGAGACTGCACAGCTAGATTTATATCTGAGCACAAGTGCTGAATTCACAACCAATAGAGGTCAGTGGCTTTTTGCAATGTCCTCCATGATGCTGGGGCTTCCTCTGAGTGAGTAAGAGAGGGTTAGGAAGCAGATTCTCCTGTACTTTCTGTGTGCAGTATTCTCCATCCACCAGGTCTGGGAGAACTGCAAACTAGGTGTTCAGCATGTAACAAGGAAAACTGGTAAAAAAAAAGCCAGATACAAGCCATATAATTGCCATAAATAGTGTTATTCCTCATCTACACACACTGTACTATTGATTAATACAGAGTTTGTTGAAAGGTTAGGTTGGCTTTAAGACACGAGGGCCTGCGTGTGACTAGGACCTTCATAATACTGCCTTTGTGCCCCCCAAATAATAGCTGTCAGCCACCCAGTGCAGTGCAGGTGGTGCAATGCAGTGACATCATAGCACCTTTTGCATTGGGCAGCTAATATCCATAGCATATTCCTGATGTTTCTCAGGCCCAAAGCAACCCGTGGCCTATGAGAGTAAATAGCTATGTAAAGTTCCATCGGCTCTTCATAGTGTTCAACTGTATGTGCCTCCAGAAAATGAGGGTACAGTTCAAAATGGTGCTCGCTGGGAGTTTTGGGGCCAAAACATCTGGGCCATGTTCCCCAGATGCCTGATGCTAGCAATGACATTGTAATACCAAAATACTTAAAAAGTGATGCAGTGTCCCACTATGTGCTATATGTGGGCACTTTAAACTTTGGCATATTTAATGTATTGTATTTTCCTAAAATCAGGCTAGCAATGTCATTACACCTATTCGCTCCTAGGTGGTGCTGGTGCCACGTACTATATATAGCTTGGGGTTTGATGACTTTGCGGAGAGTAAGAGCAAGTGGAAGGAAGTAGTTCAAGTTGAAAGAGGAGAAGGAAGTATATGGAGGAGCTGAGCAGCCAAGTTCCACTATATGTATATGTATTTCGCCATAGTGATGTGCACCTACATATAGGGTTGTGCTGACTCAATCACCCACATTTTTTCTTTGTAGTATATATTGGAGGCGTGGCGATCTCCATGCAGTCATGCACACCTGACCAGTCAATCTGTCCTGGAGGCTGGTTTTAAAGTCAGTATAAAACTGAGTCTGCTTATATAGAACCTACCAGTAGCCATTTGGCTCCAGGAGAAGTATATGGTGGGCTCAGCATGCATGTTGGTACTTGCATCCCGGGATCCGATGAAAGCTGTAATGGCACCGGGCGGGGTTAAAAGCAGAGTGTGCTTGGCGTGCATGCTGACCTGCATTCCCTGGACTTTGTGTGGCTGTCATGGCCCATAAACAGGTAGGAACTAGTGTTAGGGACCACTCCATAGAGGCGACCTTGATGTGGTGAGTGGCTTATTACGCTTTGGCCAAAATGTACACCAATGCCTCATCCAGCATAGAGGCAGGGCAGAGTGCTGGTTGCAGAGTGCTATCACATTTATATTTTGCGTTTGTATATGTATTTCGCCATAGTGATGTGCACCTACATATAGGGTTGTGCTGACTCAATCACCCACAAGTTCCACTATATAGCTGCCTTTCTTTCCTCTGGGCCCTGATCAAGCCTGGAGAGGACAAACCAAGAGTTTACTGCAGGCTAGCACAAGACAGTAAGTCTAAGTATGAATATAGAGCAACTCGAGTGAAGATTAGAGCTGAGTCTAGCCAAGGGACTTCACAAGCACAGGTGACCTGGAAGAACTTAAAGGTACCTGGACACAACTGGATGATTAGTGAGCAGAATTATCCTTTTTCACTAAATGCCTTCTGGGCCATAGTGGACTCTGAATATTTCAGGAGAGCATCCTGCATCAAATAATGTAGCAGAGAGTTTGCCTGCCACGAGGGAGAACACCCTTATTGGATTGCTCAAGATAAATAGGAAATCATTATATTCAGTACCTGAGTGCTAGAAAGTGGACTTAGTGCAAATGTACCCATTCTTTGCCTGTAAAGTAACAGCATTAGAGAACTCCTCAACTGGCAATTGCCAGACCTGTTATAGGAATTCCAGTTAAACCAACATCTGGATTATTGATTTTTGCTGTATTGATGAACTGTAACAACTGCCCTGAGACGAATGATTCAGTAAATGTTCAACTGTTTCTACTACAACTGACTCCTCATCCTTTCTACTACCAACATTTTCACCTTTACGGTGCTGGAGTCACGAACACAGGGGCCCAGCCACCAAAAGCACCCTAAGCTACCCATTACCATCAATGGCACCTCAATTTCCATCTTGCTGGTGTTCCCTGCAATAGAGAGTGCCCCGGAGGATTTAGTGCTGTCTTCCCTTCCACTGCACGCCGGCCCATGGAGGCTCTAACTGTGAGTAAATAAACTACTACCCCCATCTGCCCACCATAGCCTCACGTGTTGTCCCTGTGGTCCGGTCTGCTGCTGTATGTGGATATTATCTTCTAGTAAGTGGACTTTTGCCATTCTAGCCACTGTTATTGCCAACATGGGTATATGTTCAAGCATCCAGTCTTGCAGTGTCTAACAAAAAACATTAACAGGTGAATCAGTTGTACCAGTGATCAGACTGGCCCATCTGAGTACCACAGGATCCTCCAGAAGCATGAGTTATGGCACAATAATGAACCCCCTAATACAACAGAACTGTCTGGAACCAATCACTTGCCACTGTCCACAACTAACCTATTAAATCATATAAATATTATGATACGTCCTGGGGTACAACCATTTGATCTGGTCCACTTGTCTGCTGCCTACCCCGACCTCTTCCTGCTCTCTACTTGTAATCGAACTCTGCTCGTCTCGATCCTGGCTCTGTGTGACCATGATTCCTCAGCTCATCTACATGTCCTGGGGATTTTCTGTGGGAAAGTCTATACCCTCTTGCTTGGGTTGAGGGTGAAAAACACACAATTAGAGATGAGTGAATCGAAGCTGACAAAGTGAAATTCGATCCGAATTTTAGGAAAACTTTGACTCGCAATGAATGCAAATTTCCTCGCTCTACGTGGTAACGAATTGCAATTTTTCCTAAAATGGTGGCTACATGTGTGAGGACATGGGGCAAGGAACTCTGGGAAGACGGGACCACCCAGATTGACATGCAAGCATGCAGCCAATCAGCAGCCAGCCAGCCCTGTGATGTCACAGCCCTACAAATACGGCAGCCATTTTAGATTCTGCCTTTTACAGCGTTCTGAATGCAGGGACAGACATGAGAAGGTGCTAGGGACAGCAATAGGGAAAACCTCATTGTGAACAAAGAAACGTAAAAAACGATTGATAAGTGCAGGGAAAGGATAGGGAGGAATTATTTCACAGCATCTTAGTGCAGGGATAGACGTCAGAAGGCGCTAGGGACAGTGCTAGAAAAGCTATTTACAAGTGCAGGGAAAGATTATTTGGGGATCCAAAGAGCCATTATACAGCTCTGTCATTCCAGCAATTTGTTCTTGGGGTGCAAGTGCTATGTTGAAAAGCCTTTAGTGGCTTATATCTGTGGAAAAAGATAAATATATTCTCAGTTCACTTCTGCAGTTATATGTGTTGAAAGCGTACAGAAAGAAAAAAATGTACGCACTTCACTGGTAAAGTTATTTGTGGCAAAAGTGTTTAGTGGCCTATTTCAGTACAAAAAAAATGTATACGTACTTCACTGTTGCAGTTATTGGCGGCGAAAGCGTTTATTGGCCTATTTCAGTACAGAAAGAAAAAAATATACGCACTTCACTGGTGCATTTATTTATCCTATAATCGTTTACTGGCCTATTTCAATACAAAAAGAAAAATATATTCTCAGTTTACTTCTGCAGTTATATGTGTTGAAAGGGTTTAGTGGCCTATTTCAGTACAGAAAGAAAAAAATATGTGCACTTCACTGGTTCATTTATTTCTGCTAAAAGTGTTTACTGGCGTATTTCAATACAAGAAGAAAAATATATTCTCAGTTCACTTCTGCAGTTATATGTTGAAATCATTTAGTGGCCTATATCAGTACAGAAAGGAAAAAAATATACGCACTTCACTGGTGCACTTATTTGTGGCAAAAGCATTTAGTAACCTATTTCAGTACAGAAAGAAAAATATACGCACTTCACTGGTGCACTTATTTGTGGCAAAAGCATTTAGTGGCCTAATTGTCATGGTCTTACCTGCTTGCTGCTCTCCTTCGTTTGACATGTGCTGGCGGCCATCTTGGGTCCTGGGTTTCTTGTAGCCTTCCACCCTGCGGCTCCTCCTTCCCCTGGGAGGAGCTGGATGCCTAGCTCATATATATAGGAGGTCTGTGGCTTCAGTTCCTTGCTTGGTCCTCTTGTGTTCACATGCTTCTAAGACTGCTGCTGCTTCTGGTTCCTGATCCTGGCTTCGTCTGACTACCCTGCTGGTTCCTGATCCTGGCTTCGTCTGACTACCCTGCTGGTTCCTGATCCTGGCTTCGTCTGACTACCCTGCTGGTTCCTGATCCTGGCTTCGTCTGACTACCCTTCTGGTTCCTGACCTCTGGCTTCGCAAAGACTCTGCTCGGTTTCACCATCCGTTTGGACTTTTGCTTTACAGCTTTATTTTCAATAAAGCCTTCTTATTTTCACTTATCTCTTGTTGTACGTCTGGTTCATGGTTCCGTGACATTAGGACCAAGCCATGAATTCTGACGGTACAGGGCCATCCTCGCTACCCACGCTGGTTGCCAGACTTGATCAGCAGGATCACCTGTTGGGTCGGTTCGCTGTGGCGTTGCAAACCCTGCTTGAACGCACGGCTCATTTCGCTCCCGTTGCCGATGGGTCGGTTGTCGCTCCTGGGCTCGCTCCTACTGCCGCTCCGGTTGTTGCGCCAGAGTCTACCCCGACACCTGTTGTTGCGCCTGCGGTGTTTCGGGGTATGACCGGTTCTGCCCCTCTTCCACAGCGCTTTGGGGGAGAGCCAACTCAGTGCCGAGGTTTCCTTAACCAGGTGGGCATTTATTTCGAGTTGCTGCCACATGCCTTTCCTACTGAGAGATCAAAGGTGGGCTTCTTGATCTCGCTGCTCTCGGACAAGGCCTTGGCCTGGGCCAGCCCTTTATGGGAGAACAACAATCCGGTGGTTGCCGAGTTTTCCGGTTTTGTTGCTTCTCTTCGGAAGGTATTCGATGTGCCGGCTCGTGCTGCCTCTGCTGCGAAGCTCCTTATGTCCATCAGACAGGGTTCACGATCCGTAGCTGAATACGCCATTGAGTTTCGTACCCTGGCAGCAGAGGTGGGCTGGAATAATGAGGCTCTGGTCGCTGCTTTCTCTCATGGTCTCTCGGATGCCTTGAAGGATGAGGTTGCAGCTAAGGACCTACCAGTTGAGCTCGAGTCTCTTATTTCTTTCCTGATTTTGATTGACACCAGACTCAGGGAGAGACCTTCCTTTAAGGAGAACCTGCGGAGGTCTTCTAACAGATTGGTGCCTACGTTTGCTGTCCCACCCGTGCCTCCCTCTCCTCCCACGCCTCCTGGGGATGACTTGTCTGGGGGTGAACCCATGCAGCTGGGGTTTGCTCGCCTGTCCGAGGGGGAGAGGGCACTCCGGAGACGCGAGGGCCGATGCATGTACTGTGGTCTCGGTGGGCATTTTCGGTTGGCATGTCCGAACCGTCCGGGAAAACGCTCGTACCCTGAGATCCTGTCGGGGGCAGATCTTGGGTGGAGTCTCCTCGTCCCCGGTTTCCCGTGTTGACAAACCACTGATCACTGTTGTCCTCTCCTGGGTCGGGGGCTCGGTGACGACCCAGGCGTTGGTGGACTCTGGTGCTGGTGGTTTGTTCATTGATAGTGTGTTCGCTGCCGCCAATTCCATTCCTCTGCAGGCTCGAGGTTCCCCACTGGCTCTTGAGGCGATAGACGGCAGACCCCTTCTGCCACCACACGTGACTCATGAGACCCTTCCAGTGGGGATAGCCATTGGTGCCGTTCACAGAGAGTCGGTCTGCCTCCAGGTTATTTCGTCTCCACACTACTCGGTGGTCTTGGGGTACCCCTGGCTCCAGAAGCATAATCCGACTTTCGATTGGAGATCGGTCGAGATCCTCTCGTGGTCACCGCAGTGTGGGGCTAGTTGCATCCATGGGCCTGTCAAGTTGCTGTGTACTTCCTCGGACTCTCTGTTGCCTCCTGAATACGAGGAGTACCGGGATGTATTCGATAAGGTGCGCGCGGTTGCCCTACCTCCGCACCGCCCATACGATTGTGCCATAGAGTTACAATCTGGTGCCGTTCCTCCTCGTGGCAAAGTCTATCCACTGTCGGTAGCGGAGAATGAGGCCATGGAGGAGTACGTGAGGGAGGCGCTTTCACGCGGACACATTCGCAAATCTTCGTCCCCGGCAGGGGCTGGATTTTTCTTTGTGAAAAAGAAGGGCGGTGAGTTGAGGCCTTGCATCGATTACAGGGGTCTCAATCGCATCACGATCAAGAACGCTTACCCGATACCCTTGATTTCCGAGCTGTTCGATCGCCTTAAAGGGGCCACGGTCTTTACCAAACTCGACCTGAGGGCGGCATATAACCTGGTAAGGATCAAGGCGGGCGATGAGTGGAAGACCGCGTTTAACACCAGGACCGGTCATTACGAATCCTTGGTTATGCCCTTTGGGTTGTGCAATGCGCCCGCAGTCTTTCAGGAATTCATCAACGATGTTTTCCGTGACCTGTTGCAGCAGTGTGTGGTAGTCTATTTGGATGACATCTTGGTATATTCTGAATCCATGGAGGCCCACATTCTGGATGTCAGACGAGTGTTGCAACGGTTACGAGAGAACAAGCTGTTCGGTAAGCTTGAGAAATGCGAATTTCACCGATCCCAGGTAACCTTCTTAGGTTACATCATTTCCGCTGAGGGGTTCTCCATGGATCCTGAGAAGGTTTCGGCTGTCTTACAGTGGCCCCAGCCCAGTGGTCTTCGTTCCCTGCAGCGCTTTTTGGGCTTCGCCAATTATTATCGGAAGTTCATCAGGGACTTTTCCATGCTGGCCAAGCCTCTCACGGATCTGACCAGGAAGGGCAGTAATTCCCAGGTCTGGCCGCTCGAGGCCATCCGAGCTTTTGAGGCCCTAAAGTCCGCCTTTGTGTCGGCTCCGATTCTGTCGCATCCCAACCCTGGGTTGCCCTTTGTCCTCGAGGTGGACGCGTCTGAGACGGGAGTAGGCGCCCTTCTGTCTCAGCGTAGAACACCAGAGGGTCCTCTGCTTCCTTGTGGGTTTTACTCCCGGAAACTGTCTTCCGCGGAGTGCAACTATCAGATTGGTGACAGGGAGTTATTGGCCATCGTGCAGGCCCTTAAAGAATGGAGGCACTTGCTCGAGGGTTCGGTGGTTCCGGTTCTCATCCTGACGGACCACAAGAATCTGACCTACCTTTCTGAGGCCAAGAGATTGACACCACGTCAGGCCAGATGGGCTCTGTTCTTGTCACGTTTTAATTACGTGGTCTCCTACCTACCCGGTTCCAAGAACATCAGGGCGGATGCCTTATCACGGCAGTACTCCGAGCTGTCCAGGGAGGAGTCGATTCCGACTTCGGTCATACCTCCGAATCAGATCCTGGCCGCCATTCGCACCAGCCTGACCTCTCCCCTGGGTGAGCAGATTTTGGCGGCTCAATCTGGTGCTCCCTCTGGGAGACCCAACGGCAGATGTTTTGTGCCTGAGGAGTTGCGCACTCGGTTGTTGCGAACCTACCATAACTCCAAGACCGCGGGGCATCCTGGAAAGAATCAGCTGTCCTGGGCTGTTTCACGTCTGTTCTGGTGGCCTTCCCTACGTTCCGACATCGCCGCATATGTAGCGGCATGCTCCGTTTGTGCCCAGAGTAAGTCCCCTCGGCACCTTCCGTTGGGCCTTCTGCAACCCATAGCCACCGGGGAGCGCCCATGGTCACACCTGGGGATGGATTTCATTGTGGACCTCCCTGCATCCCGAGGCCATACGGTCATTCTCATGATTGTGGATCGGTTTTCCAAAATGTGCCACTGTGTTCCTCTCAAGAAGTTACCCTCTGCACAAGAGTTGGCCACGATTTTTGCCAGGGAGGTCTTCCGGTTGCACGGTTTGCCTAAGGAGATTGTGTCGGATCGGGGGAGTCAGTTTGTGTCCAGGTTCTGGCGCGCCTTTTGCTCCCAGTTGGGGATTCATCTCTCCTTCTCCTCGGCCTACCACCCTCAGTCCAATGGGGCCGCAGAACGATCCAATCAGGCCTTGGAGCAATTCCTTCGTTGCTATGTCTCCGATCACCAAGACAATTGGGTTGACCTCCTGCCTTGGGCTGAGTTTGCCAGGAACACGGCGGTGAACTCTTCCTCTGGGACGTCTCCCTTCATGGCCAATTATGGGTTCCAACCTGCCGTGTTACCGGAAGTATTCTCTCCCCAGGATATTCCGGCTGTGGAGGATCACCTTTCCGTCCTACGTGCTTCTTGGGTACAGATCCAGAAGTCCCTTGAGGTCTCTGCGCAGCGCCAGAGATTCCAGGCTGATCGCAGACGAGCGCCTGCTCCTTCCTACCAGGTCGGAGACCGTGTATGGTTGTCCACCCGCAACCTCAACCTTCGAGTGCCCACTCCCAAGCTGGCGCCTCGCTTTGTTGGTCCCTTCCGAGTGCTTCGCAGGGTAAACCCGGTAGCCTATGCCCTTGCGCTTCCTCCTGGCATGCGGATCTCCAACGTGTTTCATGTCTCCCTGTTGAAGCCACTGGTGTGTAATCGTTTCACTTCCTCGGTTCCTCGGCCTCGTCCGGTCCAAGTGGGCAATCGTGAGGAATATGAGGTGAGCAATATCCTGGACTCACGCCTGGTCCGCGGTCGGTTGCAGTTTTTGGTCCATTGGCGTGGTTATGGTCCAGAGGAGCGTTCCTGGGTTCCCTCCGCAGATGTCCATGCTCCTGCCTTGCTCCGAGCCTTCCACGCACGCTTCCCTCAGAAACCGTTTTGTGCTCCGCGGAGGAGGGGCCCTTGAGGGGGAGGTACTGTCATGGTCTTACCTGCTTGCTGCTCTCCTTCGTTTGACATGTGCTGGCGGCCATCTTGGGTCCTGGGTTTCTTGTAGCCTTCCACCCTGCGGCTCCTCCTTCCCCTGGGAGGAGCTGGATGCCTAGCTCATATATATAGGAGGTCTGTGGCTTCAGTTCCTTGCTTGGTCCTCTTGTGTTCACATGCTTCTAAGACTGCTGCTGCTTCTGGTTCCTGATCCTGGCTTCGTCTGACTACCCTGCTGGTTCCTGATCCTGGCTTCGTCTGACTACCCTGCTGGTTCCTGATCCTGGCTTCGTCTGACTACCCTGCTGGTTCCTGATCCTGGCTTCGTCTGACTACCCTGCTGGTTCCTGATCCTGGCTTCGTCTGACTACCCTGCTGGTTCCTGATCCTGGCTTCGTCTGACTACCCTTCTGGTTCCTGACCTCTGGCTTCGCAAAGACTCTGCTCGGTTTCACCATCCGTTTGGACTTTTGCTTTACAGCTTTATTTTCAATAAAGCCTTCTTATTTTCACTTATCTCTTGTTGTACGTCTGGTTCATGGTTCCGTGACACTAATTCAGTACAGAAAGAAAAATATAAGAACTTCAATGTTGCAGTTATTTGTGGCAAAAGCATTTAGTGGCCTATTTCAGTACAGAAAGAAAAATATATACGCACTTCACTGGTGCATTTATTTATCCTATAATCGTTTACTGGCCTATTTCAATACAAGAAGAAAAATATATTCTCAGTTCACTTCTGCAGTTATATGTTGAAATCATTTAGTGGCCTATATCAGTACAGAAAGGAAAAAAATATACGCACTTCACTGGTGCACTTATTTGTGGCAAAAGCATTTAGTGGCCTATTTCAGTACAGAAAGAAAAATATATGCGCACATCACTGGTGCATTTATTTCTGGCAAAAGCGTTTAGGGGCCTATTTTAGTACAGAAAGAAAATAATATTCTCAGTTCACTTCAGCGGTTATATGTGTTGAAAGTGTTTAGTAGCCTATTTCAGTTGTGGGGATTCGCTCTAGCAGGCAGGTTAGTGAACGGAATATAGAGGCAATGGACCAGGTTTTAAATCAATCGTCAGTGTTTATTCACACGCATAACATAACAGAACAGTCCCTTTTCAGGCTTGGTGCTTGTTCACACAGCGAAAAGACAAAATAAAATTCACCTGCTATCCTAGGTGTCAGTTCACACCCGGCTGTATGCTCAGCCTCAGAAAGTCCACTTGCAGGCTGTAAGGAGGCCTGCTCGCCTGACACACGGCCTTCAGACCTCAGCACAGAGAGCTCCCAAAATCGCAGCATCTCCACAGCTTCACTGTGAAGTGGAACATAATCCCCTTAGCTGAGACTGCTGGCTGGGTTTTTATACCAGCCAAAACCCGGCCTGGAGCGTGGGAAGAAGCCACCCACGCTGCACTTTGGCTGCTCCCAATAAGAGCCGGCCCGGATCGGCTTTACAGCCATACTAACAAATAGTGTCAGTCAGCACTAACTGCCGCTGACACTTAAAATACCGGCTCTTACCTCATCGAGGCCAGGAATCTCGGTGACACGTACCTTCCGTCAATGACGGACCCCTGCGCCTTTCTACACAGTACAAAAAGAAAAATATATTCTCAGTTCACTTCGGCGGTTATACTGTATGTGTTGAAAGCATTTAGTGGCCTATTTCATTACAAAAAGAAAAATATATTCTCAGTCATGTCGGCGGTTATATGTGTTGAAAGCGTTTAGTAGATAAAAATATGAAACCGCGGCACTCGAGTTAGATAGTTAAGTATTTATTTATCCATCCATCCACAAAAATAGGACTTAAGGCCAACGTTTCGGTCTCATCCCGAGACCTTGTTCACGGCCTGGAAGAAAGAAACGTCTGGTGTGGAGGATGGCTTGTGGAGCTACAAGCCATCCTCCACACCAGACGTTTCTTTCTTCCAGGCCGTGAACAAGGTCTCGGGATGAGACCGAAACGTTGGCCTTAAGTCCTATTTTTGTGGCTGGATAAATAAATACTTAACTATCTAACTCGAGTGCCGCGGTTTAATATTTTTATATACTGACTGTCATTACCGCTGAGCACCGGACCATTGTTAAGGAGTGCCGTCCAAACCACTTTTGCATTGAAAGCGTTTAGTGGCCTATTTCAGTACAAAAAGAAAAATATATTCTCAGTTCGCATCGGCGGTTATATGTGTTGAAAGCGTTTAGTGGCCTATTTCAGTACAAAAAGAAAAATATATTCTCAGTTCACGTCGGCAGTTATATGTGTTGAAAGCATGGCTGGGAGTCAGCAGGGGTTCACGGAAGCAACGGTGGTAGCAGTCAGTCAGTGCGGACTGTTGGGGGGAAAATCACCTACTCGGCGGTGTGGCAGTTTTTTGTCAAGCCACCAATTTTGGCACCACAGCCCTGCGTCACGATATGCAGCGTCACCATATGTGGTATCCTGATGCTGCTACTGCGGTCTCCACACTATATCACCTTGCCACTCTGTGGTATCCTGATGCTACTGCCATCTCCACACTATGTCACCTTGCCACTCTGTGGTATCCTGATGCTGCTGCTGCCATCTCCACAATATGTCACCTTGGCACTCTGTGGTATCCTCCTGATGCTACTGCCATCTCCACACTATGTCACCTTGCCACTCTGTGGTATCCTGATGCTGCTGCTGCTACTGCTATCTCCACATTATGGCACCTTGCCACTCTGCGGTATTCTGATGCTGCTGCTGCTACTGCCATCTCCACACTATGTCACCTTGCCACTCTGTAGTATCCTGATGCTGCCATCTCCACACTATGTCACCTTGCCACTTCGTGGTATCCTTAAGCTGCTGCTACTGCCATCTCCACACTATGTCACCTTGCCACTCTGTGGTATCCTGATGCTGCTGCTGCTACTGCCATCTCCACACTATGTCACCTTGTCACTCTGTGGTATCCTGATGCTGCTACTGCCATCTCCACATTATGGCACCTTGCCACTCTGTGGTATCCTGATGCTGCTGCTACTGCCATCTCCACACTATGTCACCTTGCCACTCTGTAGTATCCTGATGCTGCTGCTGCTACTGCCATCTCCACACTATGTCACCTTGCCACTTCATGGTATCCTGATGCTGCTGCTACTGCCATCTCCTCACTATGTCACCTTGCCACTTCATGGTATCCTGATGCTGCTGCTACTGCCATCTCCTCACTATGTCACCTTGCCACTCTGTGGTATCCTGATGCTGCTGCTGCTACTGCATCTTCACACTATGTCACCTTGCCACTCTGTGGTATCCTCCTGATGCTGCTGATGTCGCCACCTCCATACTCGGTCATTGTGCCACTCTGTGGCCTCCTCCTGATTCTACTGCTGCCGCCGCCGCCACCTCCACGCTCTGTCACTGGGCCACTCAGTGGTCTCCTCATGCTGCCGCCAACTCCAGACTCTGTCATTGTGCCACTCTGTGGCCTCCTCATGCTGCCTCCACCTCCAGACTCGGTCATTGGGCCACTCTGTGGTCTCCTCAAGACTGTGTCATTGTGCCATTTTGCGGCCTCCTCATACTGCTGCCACCTTCAGAATCTGTAATTGGGTCACTCTGTGGCCTCCTGATGCTGCCGCCACCTTAAGACTCGGTCATTGTGCCACTCGGTGGCCTCCTCCTGATGCTGCCTCCACCTCCACACTGTCATTGAGCCACTCTGTGGTCTCCTCATGCTGCCGCCAACTCCAGACTGTGTCATTGTGCCACTCGGTGGCCTCCTTCTGATGCTGCTTCTGCCGTCACCTCCATACTCGGTCATTGTGCCACTCTGTGGCCTCCTCCTGATGCTACTGCTGCCGCCGCCACCTCCACACTCTGTCACTGGGCCACTCAGTGGTCTCCTCATGCTGCCGCCAACTCCAGACTCTGTCATTGTACCACTCTGTGGCCTCCTCCTGATGCTGCCACCTCCAGACTCTGTCATTGTGCCACTCTGTGGCCTCCTCATGCTGCCTCCACCTCCAGACTCGGTCATTGGGACACTCTGTGGTCTCTTCATGCTGCCGCCAACTCCAGACTGTGTCATTGTGCCACTTTGTGGCCTCCTCATACTGCTTCCACCTTCAGAATCTGTAATTGGGTCACTCTGTGGCCTCCTGATGCTGCCACCACCTTAAGACTCGGTGGCCTCCTCCTGATGCTGCTGCCACCTCCACACTCTGTCATTGGGCCACTCTGTGGTCTCCTCATGCTGCTGCCAACTCCAGACTCAGTCATTGTGCCACTCGGTGGCCTCCGCATATTGCTGCTAACTACAGACTCGGTCATTGTGCAACTCTTCTGGACGTGCCCTTACTCCCTTCCCCTAGCCGGGGGTAAGCTAGACTGACTATAACTGGTCCTCACCCTTCCTGTAGGAAGAGGGACTTGCCCACTCCTCCACAGAGGGGGGGTTAGGTAGAATAGAGCTTTCCATTCCATTCTAACTGTAGCTCTGCCATGTTTGCTGCCACCTGCAGGTGAACCAGGCACATTACACGTTAACATAACATTTGCAAACATTAGAAATGCACAGTGTATAGGACCTGAACAAAATACATAAGATAACGCTTTGTTAGCCCATTAGAGATAGTAGCAGGGTGCAGAAGTGGTAATGCCACTCTGGAGCGTTACATATGTTCTGTTACTTCCAACCAAAAACATTTTCCATTTTCTGCACCCAAACCATTCTCAGCCATAATCCAATCAAAATACCACTTAATGTCCTCACTATATGCAGCACTGTAGCCTACCAGAGCTTTTCCAACCTTGTCTCATCTCATCTCTATTTTCATCTCACTTGTGCTCGCTGGCAACATCTAGCTAGTACGGTAGAGGTGGGAGGTAGCTGTCTCCGCTGCTATGGAGGAGCTGTTGACCATCTGTGTACACCTAGGCTACTGGAGGAGACAGCAGAGAGAAGGGGTCTGCACCCGCGGGGAGTATAAGATCTGCAACATCTGGGAGCCCCTGTTAATTGTATTACTTATGTTTAATTTTACTTGATTTCTTGATGTCTAAGCTGCTAAACAGGAAAGCACTTAAGTGGTGTGGATCCTTTTAAGGTGGGACTAGGAGGTGGCATCTCTCTCCTGGTCTGCATATATGTTCCCTAGGGATTGGTCAGAGATCACGTGTTAGGGATGGTTTTAAGCAGGTTATAAAATCCCAAGCTGCAGGATCCTTCCTCCACTTTGGACACCTGGAGCTTGGTTTCATATCCTGCCGTCTTTTAGCATACCTCTATATAGATTCTTCTCACATGTTTTTATGGTCTTCTCCTAGATGTCCCAGCTGGTGATTAAGAGGATCTTGTCCCATTCTACTCATGACGTCATCCAGAAGATCTTGGACCACATGCTCATGGCGGCTGCGATGTCCTGGCAGTTGGAGGTGAAGATGGTAGTACTGGTGGTTCATGACAGCAGGCAAAGTCCTCTAACTTGTTTATTAATAAAGCTATGGTCAACCTCCACTTTGCCCACACATTAGTCTGAGTCTGTTATTTATTTCGATAAGTCGTGTGGGTATCTGCATTCAGGATTGGATGCCATCTGGGGCCTTGGCAGTCTTCAAAAGCTGTCCTCTTTCATATTAATTGTTTTAGGCGTTGTTTGACCCAAACACAAAAAGCAAAAACACGATGCATATAGACACCATTCCCAGTCTCGAAGCTGATGTTGGCCTGTTCACATTTCCTCATAGACAGTATGATCTTCTACAAGACTCCTCTGAACAAATGGAGCAGGACTGGGTCAAGGGTCATGCTTCTCTCATACAAGGAATGATGAAAACGAGTGGTCCGTTCGTATTAAAGGGCATCTGTCAGCAGATTTGTACCTATGAAACTGCTTGACCTGTTGCATGTGCGCTTGGCAGCTGAAGGCATCTGTTTTGGTCCCATGTTCACATGTAACAGATCAGCCAGTGTCATAGGTACAAATCTGCTGACAGATGCCCTTTCAGATGTTTGGTGGCAAGATCCAGCACCAAGATGGTTCCATTTTATTTGGACATGTGCACCCTTCCAGCTATCCCTTATAAAAGTCACATTTGTCATACAATACTTAGATTTATTATTCGTCCATGTCATAGCACAACATTTTTCTCTCTTTTTTTTTTCTACCTACAAAATTCTTCTGCTGTTTGCATATTGCTGGAATAATTACACTCATTCCAAGTGCGTTTTCATTAGCAAAACCTGGCAAGGGAAGAGAACAACCGGCTTATTCACAAGGAAAAGTGGTGAGTCACCTTCAGAGGTTTCCTTAAAACAGAGCTAGACAGCAGCAACTTGTCAATTCAACCTCTTTCCACTTAAATGTTAATGGAATATATTATAGAGCAAATCCCACTTCCACAGAAGCGTGATTGATATTAGAAAATGCAAACCTAAAAGGAAAACTGTGGAGCTGTTGGGTTACAAATGGTAAATGTGACTTGTCCGGTGTGTTCCCTCTTTGCTCCTCTCTTGACAGTCATCCCGTCAAGTCTGTTCGGGCCAAGAACAGCTTATCTCAATGTACCAAGCCTTGCTTTCCACGATGTGCTTTGGAAATGACTGAGGAATCCTGCATGCTTTGCTTATGAGGCGGATATGCTGTAGCGGTGGGGATCATCGAGTCATTGCAAACGTAAAATGAAATTAGCAATATCAGATGATGGATGACGGCGATTGTTCAGTGGTTTAGCACGTTCGTGGCAAGTTGATGGATTGAGCTGATCACTCTGAGGTCAGGATCTCAGTAAATCTCACAAGATAATCACAAAGAAAAGCATTTGATTGATGGAAGCAGGAAAATAAAAATTCTCAAACAATTGAGTATCTCTATGGGACTTGGGTAAAGAGGGGTTCCCCGGGTTCAATAGTATAAGGAGAGGAGGTCATAATGAGACCTAAAGGGCAATTCCTTTCTGATAAAGTGATGGCATATTGCTAGGATATGTTATCACTTTATGCTCATGGGAGTTTGACCTCTCGGTCCACCACCGATCCTGAGTATGATCACGGTGCTGAATCAGCCTCACCCTGCTGTGCAGGAGAACTGCAGGACATCTTCAGTCAAGTCAGTGGGGCAGGTTGCAGCTCCCTGTGTAGCCGGGTGACCACTACGTTAAAGAGATAAAACAGGAAAGAAGCCTCACCGCTAAATCAGTGCTGCTGCCTTGTAAGATGCAGGCTTAAAGGGGTTATCCCTGAATAATATAAAACATTAAAAACGACAACCTCTTTCAAACAAGCCTAGAACCAGCCCTGTACCTCACATGGATCCAGAGAGTTCATTCATTCATTGCTCCAATTGTTTTGCTAGATTTATTTCAAACTGTCAGCTTAGGGGGACGTGTCCTTGCTCAGGGTGGCGTGTTTTTTCTGCTGCAGCTGGTGGCAGTTGAAGAACTGAGCAGATGCTTCCATGTCAGTGAGCAGGACAAATAAATAAGAAAAAGGGTAAACAGCAGGTGGCGCTCTACAGATAGATTTCATTAAATAACTCAGTAGCTATAATACATTTTTAATTACATACAATTACAAAAATATTCAGATCCAGGCGCTGGTTTAAAAAACGTAAAATATTTTTTGTGGGACAACCCCTTTAAGATCCTTTTACATGGGACTATTATCTGGCAGATATACAAATGCTCATTCTGGATAATTGGCCCGTGCAAAGGTGCCAGCAATCACTGGCGCATTCATTGGGTGAAACTATAATTTATGTGGACAGCAAAGTAATAGTTTCTGGGCAGCAGATTGTACAGCCTAAACAGGGATCTGCTACCCAGAAACAATGAATCTGTATGAGGCCGAGCAATGACATTAGTGATCCATTACACAATGGATGGATCTGTATAGTTCTGGTGACAATTTCTGGCTACCCAAAACAGTTGATCGGTGGGGGTGCTGGGTGTTGGACCTCCACCAATCAGGTATTGATCATGTATCCTCAGTAGTGCTGAGGGAATCGAGCTTCGGATCATAGATCCATAGTTGATTCGTTCTAACACTTCGTTTTAATGCTGTCCAGAGACCTGTCTCCGTACTGCATCAAAATGTATTGCCTCCGTGGAGTTGCACGAGATTTTGGTGAATCAATTCGGGATTCATTTCTACATCTTTAAAAACATTTAAAATTAGCAATCCGAAGTCGGGTTTGGTACGGAGGTACAAGCCGGTACCAAACCCAACTTCAGATTCCGAATTTGAAATGTTTTATAGATGTAGAAATGAATACCGAATTCATTCACCGAAGTCTCGCGCAACTTCGGGTGAAACAAATTTTGTCTCCACGGAGGCATTGCATTTTAATGCTGTACGGCGACAGTATTAAAACAAAGTGTTTGAACGAATCAACTTTGGATCTATGATCCGAAGCTCGATTCGATCAAGTCTAATCTGTAGGATAGGTCATCCATAGTAAAATACTGGACGACCCCTTTAAGGCAGGAATGGGCGATCAGACCCCCTGTGGAGCTGCACAGGTCGTACAAATGGAGCATCTGCCCCTTGGTGATGTACAGTACAGACCAAAAGTTTGGACACACGTTCTCATTCAAAGAGTTTTCTTTATTTTCATGACTATGAAAATTGTAGATTCACACTGAAGGCATCAAAACTATGAATTAACACATGTGGAATTATATACATAACAAACAAGTGTGAAACAACTGAAAATATGTCATATTCTAGGTTTTTCAAAGTAGCCACATTTTGCTTTGATTACTGCTTTGCACACTCTTGGCATTCTCTTGATGAGCTTCAAGAGGTAGTCCCCTGAAATGGTTTTCACTTCACAGGTGTGCCCTGTCAGGTTTAATAAGTGGGATTTCTTGCCTTATAAATGGGGTTGGGACCATCAGTGGCGTTGAGGAGAAGTCAGGTGGATACACAGCTGATAGTGCTACTGAATAGACTGTTAGAATTGGTATTATGGCAAGAAAAAAGCAGCTAAGTAAAGAAAAACAAGTGGCCATCATTACAGTCAGTCAGCCGAAAAATTGGGAAAACTTTGAAAGTAAGGGCTATTTGACCATGAAGGAGAGTGATGGGGTGCTGCGCCAGATGACCTGGCCTCCACAGTCACCGGACCTGAACCCAATCGAGATGGTTTGGGGTGAGCTGGACCGCAGAGTGAAGGCAAAAGGGCCAACAAGTGCTAAGCATCTCTGGGAACTCCTTCAAGACTGTTGGAAGACCATTTCAGGGGACTACCTCTTGAAGCTCATCAAGAGAATGCCAAGAGTGTGCAAAGCAGTAATAAAAGCAAAAGGTGGCTACTTTGAAGAACCTAGAATATGACATATTTTCAGTTGTTTCACACTTGTTTGTTATGTATATAATTCCACATGTGTTAATTCATAGTTTTGATTCCTTCATAGTCATGAAAATAAAGAAAACTCTTTGAATGAGAAGGTGTGTCTAACTTTTGGTCTGTACTGTATGTATGTATGCACATGTTATAAAATACAAGTCATTGGGGGAGATTTATCAAAACTGGTGTAAAACTGGTTTAGTTGCCCAGAGCAATTACAGCACCCCAGACCTGGGGGTATATGCAGTTGTTAATGTTTTCTAACGTATTGTTATGTACTTTTATGTTTAGTCCGTATATTTTAGCAGAGGAAGGTATTGCTGGCAATAGTTGGCAGTAACAAGGCTAACTACCCTGTTCTCACCTCTGTGCAGGAGTTGGATGGTCCTATTTCCTGCCAGGAGGGGGAGTTCCAGTAAAGATAGAGAAGCAGCGGTGAGGAAGCACATGTCAGCATTCCTACTTCTTGGAACCCTATCTGATTCTCCTGTGAGACCATCACTCCAGAGAGATCTTCAGAATCCAGAACAATGCTTCCAGAAAGAATCAGTGTGACAAGACACCAGAGTGACCAGTTAAATTACAGCTTTACTGACCCTGCTGCAGGTGAGGGACTACAGCTCAGACACCCATCACCTAGAGCAACCACCAGACCATACTAACTTCCAGCCTGAATCTCTCAGGGAATACTTATATCCACAAAAGCCTGTTTGCGCCATTTGATTCCCACACCACCAGCCACCATACCTCCCCATCTGGTGCCATAAACTGCACTTTGTACCCAATACTCCTGGATGTACCACACTAAGTAAAAAGAGACTTACATTTACTTTTGGCCCGATTAATCAAACTACTTTTCCAATGCACCGATCCCCAGGGAGCAATAACCTGAGGGAGTACACGGTGATGCAATACCTAATCAGGGCCACTACCACTCCCATCCTCTGCACTGGCTCCTCAGGGGCTCACTGCACAGCCAATCAGATTCCACGTTTCATTTTTCAGAGTTCAATTGGAAAATTAAAGGTGAAATCTGACTGGTTGCTATGGGCAACTAAACCTGTTTTCCTTTAAACCACTTTTGATAAGTCTCCCCCAAAGTCTCATGGTCTTAATGAAGACATTAAATGTAATACATAGCAAGAATGATAGAAAAATGTCACTGTCGGCTGGTCTACAACAATATACCAGAGGTGAGAAATAGAATGTCAATGTGTTTAACCTGTAATAAAATATGGATGAATGAAAATAATCCGTTATATACTTACGGAGAACATCTGTCATAGCTTCCAGGTATGTGCTGCATAAGTACCTCCTCTACCTCTTGGAGCTGAATTGTACTGTGGAGCCACCAGCTGTAGTACCTCCTTGGGTCACCTTGTCCCTCATATGCCTGCAGCTGTAGAGTTTTTCATCATTTCTATGTTTCTTAAATTGTATTCAAGGACATATGTAATGTAGTTGTTTGGTTTGGATTATTGTAAGTTTCATAGTTGGAAAATTCTTTAGCTATATGAGAAGTGCACTTTTTCCAGACTTCATATACATCAGTACATGACAATCTCTTTCTACAAAGCTAGAACCAGCCCTGTATCTCACATGGATCCAGAGATTTCCTCATTCATTGCTCCGGTTGCTCTGCTAGATTTTTTTCAAAATCGCAGCTCAGGAGTCGTGATCGTTCTCAGAAGGTGTGTCCATTTTGCTGTAGATCATTCCCTGTAACTGCCACAGCTTCTAACAGAAGATATGGCTGGTGACAGTTAAAGATTTAAACTGAGCGTGTGCGTCCACCAAAGTGGACAAGAAATAACCAAAAGAACAAACGGCGGCTAGCGCTATACAGATACATTTTATTGAATGGCTCATTGACTATACTAAATTTTATGCTGGTTTGAAAAATGTAAAACATTATTTGTGGCACAACCCTTTTAAGTGATTACCCATCCAGGCAAAGAGTCCCCCATTTATAGGTTAGCACTGCCCAGTGGGAACACGCTGGCACCCATGCCATGGGTGCTAACCATTGCTGCAGCCTACATTGACACATCCCACAATCATTACTGTTGAAAATAATCCTTTCCAAAATGGAGGAACAACATCACACTAATTAAAGCGAAAGCCACCTGTTAGCATAGTCACGCCAAACAATATTTTTGTCTGATTCCTGACTCTGATTCTGTGCTGCCTGACCTGACCTGTGTCTGATTACCGTATTTAACCTGAGCTTTATGCCCTGACCTTTGGACTGCTTCTCAGACTGACACGTACTAGGCCTTCCACGACCCCGGCCTGTTACTGACTATAAGTTTTGCTTGATTGGTCGCATTGGTGTCTCTGACTCCCGTGGGTCAGCTGTCAACTACACAGGGTCTATTCCAAGAGGTGGAGGCCTGGTGGTTCTCCTGAAGCGAAATCCAGATCCTGGTATAGAGGTTTAAGGATGTAAACCAGGGAACTTCCAGAATAATGCCCTTAGGATTAGCCCAAAGTCAAACACTAGATAAACCACTCACCAGATAGCTTCAGATCCAAAGTTGGGGAAAGGACCAGGTTTAAATATCCCTCCACAGATCACCTGACACTGCTGAGGTCACACCCAATTTCCACCCTCAGCCCAGGGAAGCACAGGTGAGTGCTGAGAGGTGGGAACCTCCCACCACATGTCCAAGTCAGGAGACATGACAACAGAGGTTCCCTGGCAACAGCTGACACTAGGGGTATCTGCGTCCCCGAACCCCTGACCAGTGTCAGTGCTTGGAAATGATGGTGTCCAAGATCTGGAATGGATCCCACAGAGTGCAGCGCGTGTGTAAAGCGCGAACCTTTACTAGCTCTCCAGAGACCTCCTGGGAGAATCAGAGACACGTCTTGGTGTAGAGACATGCTTCTGGCGAGACTGCGTCTGTCTCCCTGGCTGCCTGACAACATGTATAAACTGTAACAGTCCAGATAATAACTGGAGGGGAATGTTTCCACGCCTTACACACCTGCTATGCCAAAATTATAATGTATTTCTTCACTCTGATAAAGGCAAATTTATTATATTATTTTCAAAAACATCGGTTGCAAACAGATGGGGCTTACACTTCTGCTCGTTATACAGCATGTGGGCCATTAGGTCAACAAATCTTGTACAGTAGGATGGAATCCAAGAACAGCAAGAGGTTTTCTTAGAGTGAAGCTTTTAAGAAACATTAACCTGTCTTACCCTGTTATATATTTAAGAGCTCAAACCAAAATGAACCCATTATAAACATCCTTGAATAGGCATTAAATGCATTTACAAGGCTGTTTAGGTCCAGATGCTGCTCACAAAGTCAACCATTTTTAATATCAAGTACTTAAGAGTCTAAATACCTGCATTTATGGTGCGTTTCCTTCCAGCAAAAGGGAAAACACACACAAAACTGAATTCTATTCGTTACAAAATGGAATTACATTAAGGCAATTTAAATCTGCTGTGTTTTCCCTTTGCTGGGAGAAAATGCACCATAAATGCAGGTATGTTGTTTTAAAAACTGCATGCGTTTTGTTGTTGCAAAAACTGGTTAAAAAAAATGCGTAAAAAAGCTGCATCAAAAAATGGGAAAAACTGGACAGACTTATGTGTGCCATATTATTATAGATCTAGGAGTGAAAGATGAATTTACATGTCTGATAGCCGCGCCATGTATTACTCTTCCTGTCAGTGGTTCTCTTTTATTGATCCTCCTGTATACACACCTCTGCTTGTTTACCTGTATTTATTCTTCTCTACCTGACTTGACCTGTGCCTGTTACCTGTTGTGATTCCATGCTGCCTGTCCTGACCTTTAGTATTACTTTAGTTGCACTCCATTTATCTCTATGGGAGTTCCGGAGATATTCAAGCTCGGTACTCAGCTACAGGGGAGAACTGACCATTCGGGCACTCTGGCCTGGACCGAGGGCCCGCGGCCACTAGGGGGCCCCGTCAGGCCCCGCTGGGCACTTCCTCCACTCCGCCGGCTCCGTGTGTGTCCCGATCCTATCCTTCACTATGCGAGCGGCATGGCTCGCATAGTGAAGGACTCACCGTGAATACTAATCAGCGCTTCCATTTTGGAAGCGCTGATTAGTACCGGAGGATCGGGAAGCGGTGAAGGATCGGTACTCACCGCTTCCTGGTCCTCGGCTGTCGGCTGTGCAGGGCTGCGCACAGCATGAGTCTCTCTGTGACGTCATGCTGTTTGCGTCAGCCGACAGCAGGAGGAAGAAGATCACTGTGCCGGTGAGGAGCGGCGGAGTCCAGGAGCAGGAGAGGTAAGTGTTTTATTTATTTTTGCTGGGGGCATAATAGCCAGGCTGCTGGGGGCTGAGGCATAATGGGGGGCCTGAGAGGCATAATGGGGGCTGAGAGACGCATAATGGGGGCTGAGAGTCGAAAAATAGGGGCTGAAAGGCATAATGGGAGCTGAGGCATAATGGGGGGCCTGAGAGGCATAATGGGGGCTGAGAGTCGCATAATGGGGGCTGAGAGGCAAATAATGGGGGCTGAGAGGCATAATGGGGGCTGGCTGAGAGGCATAATGGGGGCTGAGGTATAATTGGGGGCCTGAGAGGCATAATGGGGGGCCTGAGAGGCATAATGTGGGCCTAAGAGGCGCATAATGGGGGCTGAGAGGCATAATGGGGGCTGGCTGAGAGGCATAATGGGGGCTGGCTGAGAGGCATATTGGGGGCTGAGGCATAGTGGGGGGCCTGAGAGTTATAATGGGGGGCCTGAGAGGTATAATGGGGGCTGGAGGGGTACAGTACTATCTGCACATTGTAAAAATAAAAAAAAAGTAATCTGCAAAATACTATATATTTGTGTCAGAAGTTGTGCTTTTTTTAATTTTTAGAATAATGATACAGCCATTTTATTTGATACTTTTGTGCTGATTCTTTTTTTCTTTCTATATTAAGGGACACTATAGTCACCAGAACCACAACAGCTAAACGTAGTAGTTCTGGTGTCTATAGCATGTCTCTGCAAGTTTTTTAATGTAAACACTGCCTTTTCAGAAAAAAAAGTCAGTATTTACATTACTGCCAAGGAACACCTCTAGTGGCCACTCATCAGACGGCCACTCATCAGACGGCCACTCATCAGACGGCCACTAGAGGTGCTTCACGCTAAACACTCCTCATAGAAATGCATTGATTCAAAGCATCTCTATGAAGCCACGCATTCGCAATAGCCTCCCAGTGCTTCCCTATAGGAAAGCAGTGGGTTGGCCATGAAATACTCACACACTGCACATTCCTGTACATTGTATTGATGAGGTGATCTGTAATACACTCACACACGGCACATTCCTGTGACTTATATTGCTGTAGAGCTTGCGATACTCACACACTGCACTTTTCTATGCATTTTATTGCTGATGTGATCTGTTATGTACTTGCACATCGCACATTACTGTGAGTTGCATTGCTGTGGAGTCTGAGATACGCTTGTGTTGTGGTGGAGGGCGTGATTATTATTATTTTTTTAATTAGTAAACATTTATTTTGAACATAGTGAAGAGAAATTCTGTACTAAGTGTAGGTGATGTGGGCGGCGTTATATGTGGGTGGGGCTGTGTGTGGGTGTGGCTGGTGGGTGGGCAGGGACACAGGGGCCCCATAATCTCCTATTGCCCTGGGGCCCCATGAGTTGTCAGTCCGCCCCTGCTCGGCTATCTCCGGAACTTCCATAGAAATGAGTGGAACGCCTACTCTACCAGCCACTCCCACACACAGGGTACAGAGTCCCCGTTCTTGTGTTTGGTGGGAGTCCCAGCCATAGGACCCACACCAATCTAATAGTTATCCCCTATCCTGTGGATAGGGGATAACAATATAACCAGAATACCCCTGTAAGTTGCCAGCGCGATCCTGCAAAGGACAGTCCTAGATTGTGCCGGAGTCAGTACAGTATTTGCTGTTGAACGTCCCTCTTCAGACATGGGGAGGAAGCCTGACTCACACAGAGCAAGAGATTTGTCATGGATTTAGACGATAACAAGAGCAGACTTTGCTATTTTGAATCCAGTAAACATGATTGATCTGGGATTCCAGGAGGCAGCACAACGGAGAGCTTCAGTAATTAAACCTCGTCGAGAAAGACATTATTGAAAGCCTTGGCAGAGGCGAGATATTGCTGAATGGCCGCAATATAGAGAAAGTGCTGAGTTTAGGATGTAGGAGACCCCTTGGACTGAATGGCGTGAATCATTGGTTCCGTTCTACTAATAGTATTTCCACCGCTTAGAGCGAACGCCAAAGTTCATGGAGATTAAATACATCTATAAATATATGCATAGTCATCTTCACTGAAATTAAATCAAGAATATTTATTGCATTTTGTGAAATGTGTCGCTTAAAGTTGTTAAGGGAGTTGTCCCTACTTCATAGAAGGCCCCCTTGACAATAATGTGATTACAAAGTGTTCCCCTACTGGAACTCCCAGCAATCTGCTGATATCAGTGGGGAAACCTGGGTGTAAATGTTCAATTTCTCTGCAGTGCCCCCACAGGGAAAATGAAGCATTACACTGCGCCCATTTAAATCAGTGGGTTGTCTGTGTAAAGCAGGACAGGACAGCTTCTCCAGAGCCAGAGATGCTCTTTGTCATTGCTCTCCACTCTGGCCGGGGAAGAACTTACAATTCACTAAAGGGATGCAAAACTAGAAAAATTCTTTAAAGGGGTTTCCCATGAGTAATGTAAAAAATGAAAATCCAATATCATATAGTACATGTGCAATGGGCCGCCCTCCAGGGCCGATTGTGTCCCAGGTTTACATGCAGAATGGTGTGGCCCTAATAGTTTGTATGTGTGACACAGTGCTCCTACTTGGATACCATAGATCCCCAGGGTTAGACTTTGGAGCAATAAAGGGGAGAGTTGTAGGAGGTGGAGAATAAGGCAAGTCCAGACTTGGGGAAAGCTTTACTTGAATTAACTTGCATTCAGACAATATACAGTCTTTCTCTTTGTTTTAGCAGGTTTTAGGGTAAACTGGTAGGCAAACAATATTCTGCTTTATCACTCTGCTGTGCTAAACTTGGCTTCTGTCCGGTAGTTGGACTTTAGGACTGGTCTGGTACCCCTAGAGTGGGGTGCCTTCGGCTGTTGACCCCCTCGTGAAACTCTCTCTGTAAATCTGTAAGTAATCTCGGTGCTCTATGAGCTGCTTCCCTCTGGAGAGACTCCTGCTGCATGAGTGGGCCTTCCCCTTGCTGCTACATCTTGAACACGTCTGCTTCCAACACTAGCATCCACTAATACTAACCAAACACTTCCTGCCCCCCTTCCCTTGGTAGGAAGCAGGATTGGCCCACTTCTGCCCAAAAGGGGGAGAATGGAATGGTGAGTTCCCATCTATTTAAGGATCTCTCTGCCATATATCTGCTGCCACCTGCTGGTGAACCAGGCACATTACATGAAAATAACAGTTTCAGAGCAATAATATTAATGCGCAGTGTAAGAGGACCTGGAAGAACTACACAGATGACATTATTGTTAGCCAATTAGAGACAGCAGCAGGGAGAAGAAATGGTAATACCACTGTGGGGTATTACACATGACATCCCTGTACCTCACATGGATCAGAGATCTCTCCATTCATTGCTCCAATTGATCTGCTATATTTATTTCAATCTGGCAGCTTAGTAAGCGTGCACTTTCTCAGAGGGTATGTCCTTTCTGCTGCAGCTGGTATCAGTTGAAGAATAGAACTAAGCACGTGATTTCATCTCAGTAGAAATTATTTGTTCCAATGGCGTTTGTCACTATCTGTAGCTGAGGGAACGCAGCAAAACCACAAACAAATGCTGCATTACCCAAATGCACTGTATAGAAAGTATATTATTGGTATATAATACCCCTGCTTCAATCAGTCTTTTTGGGGGGCAACAGGTATATCACACCAGTAGAAATTATTTGTTCCAATAGCGTTTGGCACTCTATATAGCTGGGTATCGCAGCAGAACCGCACACAACTGCTGCACAATACAAATGCTCTATAATATACTTTCTATGTTAGAAAGTATGTTATAAGTATATCGCACCCCTCTGTGTATCACACCTATCGATAGCACACCTATACCAGTCCTTAAAAGGACTTTTGTGGCCCTATTAGCTAGCGTTTGGTGTCCCTAACTGTCCCTGCTCCACACAGCAACCTCTCCCTACACTGGCAAAAGACTGAATGTAAAATGGCGGCCAGATCTGGTTTATTTATAAGGTAGGGAGGGCGTATGTCCATGTGCTGAAACGTCTCAATTGGCTGTCCTGTACCACCTGATGGATGTGTCATGGGTCAAAGTTCTTCACAATGTAAAAGAATATGGCGCCAGCGGAAATTGCCATATGTTCGCCCGTTCAGCGAACCGCGAACCAGCAAAGTTCGCCACGAAACGACCGTAGTGCTTGCAGTGCAGAGACACGGACAGAAAGCCCACAGAAGAACTTCGTAGTGCTTCCATGGGGTTCCGTGCCTCCGTTCAGCTCTGCACCTTCCGGATTGCGGAACCATTGAAGTGAATGGGTGTGCTTCCGTGATGCGGTGCACAAACGGCACCGTCGGAGAACAGTTGTGTACGTGAGCCCTAATGCTGGAGGTGCAAATTCTAGCACCTGTTGTTAGGATTTGCTTTGCTATCTGCTGCAGACAGTAATATAATATGGCCAGGGGAATGGAGCTCCTGAGACATGCAGGGTCTACACATAGTCTACTTCATCACTCAGATATTCCCACAGCTGTGAGATTTCACAGTAGGACGGCGATTGATGTCTTGGAAACATTGCTCTCTTGTCACGTCTACCATTAAAGCTTCCATAAACTACAATATGAGAACGGATAAAAGGTATTAATATAATAGAATAATGTTTCTAGGGGGTTGGGATATTATAACTGTGAATACTGGTGTGGCTTTTATTACTATAGGCTGCTAATATGAATATATGGTGATGGTGTTGTCTTTGCTGCTGTCTTCTGGCAAAAAAGTATGGATGTATGGGATTTCCCATATGGCCCTTTATGCAGGTGTCAATGCTTCACAGGCAATTTTCCAATTACAATATTTTTGCCTTATTAAAAGAAGTTTTTATCCAAGAAATATATATGGCTACTTTCACATCCGGATACTGTTGTTCACATCACAGACAGACCCCATTGACTACAGTGTGATCCAGCGGGGATCAGTCTGGTTTCCAGCATGAGCACAAGGTTTTCTCTGGACAAAAAATGGTGCATGAACTCTTTGAATTCCTGTTGGATCCGACTGTATTCAATGGGGTCTGGTGGTAAACGGCAGTATCTGGTTATGACAGATGCGGTGGAACAGCCGGAACAGCCTGCCGGATTTAAGAACGCAGATGTGAAACTACCCTATCAATTACAGACAGTGTTAGACTGGCCCACCACAGTACCAGAGGATCCTCTGGTGGGCCCAGGCTCTGATACCATAATGGACAGTAAATTGCCGCTTGTATCTATTTCCTTGAATCAAAGTTTCTTAGACTTTATTGATGATATGTGGGTTGGGCCTGAAAAAATATCCTCTGGTGGGCCGAAGGAACCAAAGTCCAACCCTAAATACAGAACGAGTTCTTACCAGGGTAATACCATGGTGATGTAATGATACCTTTTTTAAGGGCCCTTTACATGGGCTCAGATAACGCTCGTTATTAATTATCTGGCGGTGTACATTTTTCACCGATTACCCGATAACCGAGCGAAACACTCATTCATCGGGTAATCCGGGTAATCCGATAATTTGTGCACACACTCGGAAACAAGGCAGTATAGGGAAGAGATATGGCATTAGCGATCGCTCCTCCCCATACTGTGGAGGAGATCTCTGCATGTAAATGTGGCAGTCTCCTCCAGTAACAAGCAGCAGGGTTTCGGGAAGGATCTCTTCCGTCCCCACAATCTGCTGCTCTGTTGTTCCATGTAAAGAGAACTTTATAGCTTCATTCTGGAGAACAATAACTTGTAATCCATATGAAAATGAGCAGTTAAGTGCACCGAAGAAGTATTCTGGTAATAACCGGATAGGAGACAACTATAAGATCAGCGGGCATCTGACTGCTGGGACAACCACTGATCATTAGAATGGAATCCAGTGACCAAAGCTTGAATGGTGGAGATTTGCACCCCCCACTTTATTCAAAGTCTATGGAACTGCCAAAGTGTGGCAGGCGCAGCACTATAAAGTGCCTTTTGCGCGGTGGCATTAGAAAAATTTACATATCTCTGACTTTTAGTCTAACCAGACTGTCTATTACTCTGTAATTCCTCTAGCGCCGTTCTATGGAAACAGTAGGTTTAAAGAGCACACCAAATGCTTGAAATAACTTCTTTATTAACTTCAACTTTTCTTCATATATAACCCTGCTGCCTCCGCAGCAGATAGTCCATGTACATAACACCTGTTGAAAAGATATCACAAAATGGCGGTATGCATAAGATGGTGGTTCAACTGTTCAATCTTGTCATTCAACATAAAATGGTGGATATATTTCTCTCTTCAGTATCTGTACAATCACTTTAAGTTATTTAAGCACTTTATGATCTCTTTGAGAGGTATATCTGAGGTCTAACTAATAGTTCTACTTGCTGAATTTGGTCGCAATTTGGAGTATGCAGTTAGCAGTAACTATTTGGAGATTGGTTGAGTATGATCTGGTATGGTTGCATGCAATTTGGATTGCAATATGGAATTTGAATTTGCAATTGCTTATGATCTGGTATAAGCAGTTCACAGTTTGTATGCAATTTTGATTGCAATTGGTGGAACTATTTTGGCCTCTCTGCTTCCATAAAACACAGCTCTTAGTGGAGTGAATATCTGTTCAGCTCCTCTCCTCTGGTTTAATAATTCTAGAAGCTCCTGCTAGGGGAATTTCCCACACAGGCTGTGTGTGAGGCTGGCTGTGATTGGTAAAAACTCCTGCTGTGTGTGAGGCTGGCTGTGATTGGTCAAGACTCTTGCTCAGTGTGAGGCTGGCTGTGATTGGTCAAAACTCCTGCCCAGCAACAACTGTTTAAATCTATGTTTTCTGCTGTTTCTGCTGTGTCATTGAGCTTACCTCACATCCATATAATGAATCTTAAAGGCATATTATCTTTTCTGCTTCTGTGAACACAATATATATAACTGTTATATAACATCCAAACATGAAGTCACTGTAAATAACTCTGCTTTTGTCTTTAACACACAAACATAGGAACTGTATTAAGGTTATTGGTAGGTCTAGCTGTATAAACATATAAACTATGTTAGCACTTAGCAACCTAGGACAGGTCTTAGCTGGCCAGATACACAAAGAGTACAGTGTTCAGCTATCTCCTGTAGTCCCATAGAGTTTGAAAGCAGCGGCAGTGAGCATTCTTGACTATGGCTCCTCTTGTCCTTGTGATTGTTGTGGGTCCCATTGGTTAGAACCACACCAATCTAAGAGTTCCCCTGGATAGGGGATAGCTTGTTGCTACTGGAATATCCATTTAAGATAGGCCATTCATTATAATGCCCTGTAGAACCCATTTGACTTCATGACTATTAGGGTGTATTCACATGTGGCAGATTTGGTGCAGAAATTTCTCACCGCCTAAATGATCTCATTCAGATGAATAAAACTGATTGTCGGTCTCTGAAATTTCTGCAATGAATCTTCTGCATGTGCAGCATAAATACCTGTATGCAGCCATGGATGACAGAGAGGGTCAATTGAAAGTAGTCTGGGCTCTCAGGTATTAAAGGTCATTGGCTCTTTACGAAGTACTATGATACAATTGCCTTGGTTTAACAAATTGCCTTTGAGAAGCACTTATCCCGATGTCTCCAGGCCCCAGGCAGTGCGAATGGTTAGTCTGCCCCAGGAGACAGCCATCATAATGGACAGTTCCTTCACAGTGATTGCAACTAGATATGACCGAATTTTTCAAAAGTTCGATTTGGCTGATTGCCAAATTCTACAAAAAAAATTTGATTTGTGACAAATTGCTTCATCACAAAACGCATTTTTTGGTAAGTAGTGGGTGCAATGACAGGGAGCTGCGATAGTGCCGCCCCCGTCATTGTACACCTCAGATGCCGCGTTCATACATGATCGCGGCATCTGAGTATAAAAACTGTGTAAAATTAACATTAAAAAAATTTAAATCAAACTTACCGCCTCCATTTGCTCGCAACAGACCGGCCGCACCCATCTTGCATGAAGATCTGGCACGAGATTACATCATCACGCCGGCCAACGTATGGGATGTCAGCCGAGATCTTCAATCAAGATGGCTGCTGGCAGCCTGTCGCGAGCAAATGGAGGAGGTAAGTATACATTTTTTAGTTTTTTACACAATTTCAGGTTGAATCGATTTGCTTACACGAAGCACGAGGGAATTGGTTTCAAGGCGAATCGAATTTATCCTGAAATTCGGATCTAATTAGTGGGATTCGATTCGCTCATCTCTAATTGCAACCTATGTTCTCCTGACAGCACTTGGATGGTAGCAGAGTAGAATCTAGTTCCCCGCTGGACTTTTAGATATACTGTATTATTAGACTATATATTTTAAATTGACTCCAAAATGGAACTTTATTTTACGTTATACAATTCTTCATTCGCTCACATATTCCATAGCGCTGTACAGAGAAGAATGGGATTATATTTAAAATGGTTATTCAAACTATAAAACAGTGCCCGGTGACCAGCCTCCCTAGCTTCGCGGGAGATACAGAGGCGGCCGTGCGGGGATCCAGAGTGAAGCGGGTGCTGGGGAGTGGGGTAAGTATAATCTTTAAAATCACCATAGGGGTCCAATGAGGTGCCACTGCACCATGGTCATAATCAGCAGCATGTGAGGTCAGGAGGTGCAGCTTATCAGGGGGTACCGGCTCCCTCATTAAAGGGGTTCTGCACTTTGTTTAAACTGATGATCTATCCTCTGGATAGAAGTGAACGGAGCTCAGCCGCGCCCAGGCCAGTGATAATAGTCGTGACGTCACTAGGCCTGCGGTAAACAGTGAGAAGGCCGCAGCGCTGCTGGATTGCCGCTGCCTTCTCAAACAGCTGATCGGCGGGGGTCCCAGGTGTCGGACCCCCGCCGATCAGAAGCTGATGATCTATCCAGAGGATAGATCATCAGTTTAAACAAGGTGCAGAACCCCTTTAAAGAGACCAGCATTGTATGGAGACTAAGTGGCAATGCTTCATGGGAAAATACCTATGCAAATAGGAAGCTCCCAGGCAAAGAGAACATCTCACTGGCGCCACCTTTTGGTAGTGGCTCGCTATGAGTCATATTTCTACTTGGGATTTAACAAGGGAATATAGCCAAGCCAGATATCCATCCACAGACAGCTGTTTCGGGGTGCTTGCCCCTCATCAGTACAGAGTAGGATTCAGGCTGAGTGAGATGCCCTGGATGCAGCTTTGGGAAAGTTCTGCCTCTCCTTAAAGGGACTTCTGGATAGGTCATCAGTATCTGATCAGAGGAGGTCTGACACGCAGGACCCCCACTGATCAGACACTGTTGCTTGCAATATCGCTGCAGCCTTCTCCTAGCTTTCCCTAGGGCAGTGACGACATGTTCATTGGTCACGTGGCCTGGGTGCAGCTCAGCCACATTGAAGTAAATGAGGCTGGGCTGCGATACCAAGCATGGCCACTATACAATGTACGGCGCTGTGCTTGATGAGCAGAGAGAAGGCCGCCAAGCTCATAGGAGCGTCATTGCCTTCTCAAACAGCAGATTGGGTGTCGGACCCCCACCGATCAGATACTGATGACCTATCCAGAGGTCTTGAAAGTCTTGAGAAAACGTTTTAAGGACACCAACTGTGAATGGAGACTTAGTTGCAATGCTCCATGGGAAAATAATATGTAAAGAGGTATTTCTAGAGAGAACCATCTCTCTAGCGCCACCTTTCGAAAGTGGTTCCTCATGAGTCAAAATCTGACTTTTTAACAAGTCCTGAAACATAAGATGGAAAGGTTATGACACGCATGCAATTTTTGATGTAGCTTTTTGAGCTCTATAACAGCTATAGTCCCTAATAATTATGCCCTTGCCCATGGAGCTTACAATCTAATGTCCCTATGCCACACAATCTCACACATAAAATGAGGCCGGTAGGGTTAAATAGGACGCAATAATTTGCCATATTGGCAGCCAGTATTAGCACTAGCTGTCACTGTAAAAACAAGGCTTGAATAGGTTATTGAAGGGGTTATAAATATTATTTTAAAAAAAAGTTTTAAAAATGTCTCATTTTTTTGCAGTCCCAATCGCTGAAACGGTTGAAGCTAAAATTTCTGGTATTGCAGATCTGCAATTGCACAAGAGTGGCGCTTCTTCCACAAACTTCATTTTTCTAATTCAGGGATGCCCAACCTGCGGCTCTCCAGCTGTTGCAAAACTACAACTCCCAGCATGCCCAGACAGCCTACAGCTATCAGCCTACAGCAGGGCATGATGGGAGTTGTAGTTTTACAACAGCTGGAGGGCCGCAGGTTGGGCATCCTGATCTAATTAAATACAAGCGCTTAAAGATTTTAGACAACTGCGGGGTTTATATTTGCAGGTATGGGTACATCCATACGCCCTATATTTTTCCAAACACGTTGTAAGATCGTCCTTACACGTTGTAGACGCCAACTGAAAAGATGACATCTATATCTTTAAGCGAAAATATTTCTGCCGCGTTCTTATTCCGTTAATATTTACAATAAATACATATAAATTATTTCATCAGCTTCCATTGTGCTGTCGGGGTAAAGCTGTTTCCAAACTTAGGCTGTATTGTACTTCTCCACAATTTTAAAGATCCAACAAAAGGCATCTTTAGCTTCAAGGCATGCGACTTAAATTGATGTTTCGACTATATCATATTTCTTGCAAGGACAGCAGTAAAATCTAATATGTTTTCAAACAGTATATTGCTGCTGCCTTTATGTGGGGCTGCCTGAGCTGTTATGGATAAGAAAGGCGAGGCAGGGAGAAATCTTATTTGGAAGCATGCCGTCTGCAAGGTCTGAATCACATTATCAGCTGATAATATCATAAGCTATTGTTACGGGATGTGGATCTTAAAGGTGATTAATGTATGCATTGAAAATGGGGCACAATAACACCTGCACTTGTGTGGGCCGGATGCAGGACATTAAAGCCTCTCTAGACCATTCAGTGGTAGCAGCAATTTGGATTTAGAGCCCTAATTGTCTCCTCTTAACTTAAGGGGGTTTTATGCCATGATTGATGTAAAAAATGAAAATCAGACATCATATAGTACATGACAATCTCTTTCTAACAAAGCTAGAACCAGCCCCGTACCTGACATGGATCCAGAGATCTCCTCATTCATTGCTCTGCTAGATTTATATCAAGCTGACAGCTCAAGGGGAGTGTCCTTTCTGCTGCAGCTCAGGGGGCGTGTCCATGCTCTCCCTATCACAGCTCAAGGGGAGTGTCTTTTCTGCTGCAGCTCAGGGGGCGTGTCCATGCTCTCCCTATCACAGCTCAAGGGGAGTGTCTTTTCTGCTGCAGCTCAGGGGGCGTGTCCGTGCTCTCCCTATCACAGCTCAAGGGGAGTGTCTTTTCTGCTGCAGCTCAGGGGGCGTGGCCATGCTCTCCCTATCACAGCTCAGGAGGCAGTTGAAGGACAGAACTGAGCATGTGCGGCCATCTCAGCGAGCAGGTCAAAGAAATAGGATAAAGAAAAAAAAGCAGGTGGTGCCATACAGATATATTTTATTGAATAACTCAGTGGCTATGCTAAATTTTTAATTACATGCAATTGCAAAAGTATTTAGATCCAGGTGCTGGTTTGAAAAATATAGAATCTTTTCTGTTGGACAATCCCTTTAAATGGTATATAGAAATGAATTATGTAACTAAATGGCATTTTAGGTTCCTTGTGTTATAGATGGGCTTAGCCTATGATGTACGCAATTTTAAAGTGACCCTTTAAAGGGGAGTCCTGGAGATGGCCGAGTACTGCTCTAAGCTATTTCTGGAGCTCCCATAGAGATGAATGGAGCAGCAGTGCACATGCAAGATCTTCCACTCATTTTAGGGGGCTCCGAGGGATACTGGGTACCCATTCTCCTGATTGATGGGGGTTCCAACCGTAAAACCCCCACCCATCTAATAGTTATCCCCTATCCTGTGAATAGGAGATAACCTTTATCAACCTATATACCCCTTTAATGATTATTCTGCCCATGCTGTACTGATATCAGCTCTCCATGCACTGACTTCCTGCTGAGCCTGTGATAGACTTGTGTTTATTCATACTGTAGCAGCAAATTGGAAAAGGCAGAACTGCAGGGGAGGGAGAGAGCAGCAGCCTAAGCCAATGATGGGGGTGTGTTCTAGACTACCTTAGACTTCCTTTTGATAAAGTAGCTTACCTGTAGTCACAGATCACAGCTCTGCCTTAATAGAGCATGACAGAACACCTACTGATAAGCCATCAATGTCCCACACGGGCCAAACTCTTTAAAGGGGTCATCCAGGATTTTGATATTGATGGTCTATCCTGATATCACATCAGCAGGGGTCTGAGACCTCCCATCCTTGCCCATCAGCAGTAACTGTTTAGCTTTGTCCATAGTGTATAGGATGGAGCTGGTAACTGCATTTCTTCTCCCACTGAGATAAATGGTAACCAGCTCCATCTGGGATACAAAGGTGCCAACTTCCAGAGATGGAGGTACACGGTAACAGCTGATTAATAGGGGTTCGGAATGTTAGACCCCGGCAGATCTGATATTGATGGCCTCTCCTGAGGACAGGTCATCAATATTGTTGAGTGAATCGAAGTTCACAAAGGCTGCAAAGCCAAATTTCCTCGTTCTTCTTGGTAGTTAGTCAATTTTCCCCGATTGGTGGTAAAAAATGTAAAAAAAATCATACGTACCTCCTCCGTTTGAGCGCGACCGCCATCTTGACTGAAGATCTCACACGAAATCCTGTGCGCGGTGAATTATGGGCCACGTGAGATTTCGCCCTAGATCTTTAATCAAGATGGTGGCAGACGGATTTTCGTGGTCAAACGGACAAAGCAAGTATGATTTTTTATTTTTTTATTTTACACTATAATATTGCTGTCAGATGCCGCTATGAATCAACTATGAAAGTGGCATCTGAAGGGTACAATGATGGTGGCGGTGCAATCACCACTCCTTGACATTGCAACCACTATTTAGCAAGAAATGCACTTCTTTTTTTTTGCAAAATTCTGCGAAGCAGCCAAATCGACTTTTGCAATACTTCGCTCATCACTAGTCATCAATATCAGAATCCTGGAAAACCCCTTTAAGCAGGAGCGTAACTATAATTCATAGGGCTCCATAGCAAAATAAGATGGGGCCCCCAGCACCTAATGTAAGAAAATAAAAACAGAAGCATAAGTAGCAATAATTAAAGGTATGTATAATAGCATCAGAAAACCCACATTATAGCAAAAAAACAACAAAACGCCATATTGTTATTCCCCACAAAAAGTGCAATGTTCTTGACCGTGACTGGGCTTTATCCCCCAACCTCTGGGCCTCGTAGCAAGTGCTTTGGCTGCTATGGCTATAGTTACGCCCCTGCCTTTAAGCTACCCTGCTTGCTGACAAAATAAAAACTAAAAACTGCAAAAAAAAGCAAATAAAGATTTATTACAAAGTCCTAAAATTTTATAGCTAGTGACTAAACAGTGAAAATGAATCAGAAGTGATGCTCCACTTAATTACTTGACTCAATAACTAAACTTTGTTGTTGAGTTATCTATTTAGGCGCATTGAAGAATATTTAGTTTGCTTTCCTTTTTGCTTAGGATATCCGCGAGGCAGCAGCTACCTGCTGCGTGTACTCAGGAAAGAGACCTGTTTTTTATTTAACAGCTTATCTACAAGCTCAGCCTCTGTGTTTAGGATTCCTCGGAAATGCTGATACTGTAAATCACCATAAAGACTTGAGCAGCTCCCTGATGGATGTGTACTCCATGATAAGAGCTGCTCCTTCGTGTTTTCTACAAGAATTTACAAGTAACAAATGGAGCTGTTCTAAGGGCTTCCATCAATTCTCTTTATTCTGCGCAATCATCTCGGGCATGCTACGAACTATACAAAAATGGCTGCAGCAAATTATAAAATGGAACATTTGTACTTTTCCAAGCTCCTCTGCTGTTGCTATTAGGTGGGCTGTCAGCACAGATGGATATTATTGGGGGATACAGAAATTAATCTGAAATGACCAGTTATAGTGGAAGAAGCACATTCATCAATAAAAGGGCAATTTGCTCCAAATGAAACAAATAGTTTCTATTCTAGACCAATTAAGGCTGAAGGCGATGCTATAAAATGCAAACTCCATCTGTAAAAGTTCAATTAGTGGGGGAAAAAAAGAACACAAAGTGTTACTTTTGCAAGCTGGTAAATGATTAACTTTTTGTGTGCAATCGAGTATGATGAGTTACCAGCATGATGACACAACAGCATTTTTCTAAATGGGGGTTTCTCATCTAGCAGCAGGTCCGTTGAGCTTCTCTATCCCTTGGAAATCAACAAAATTTCACTGCGCTGCCACTGAAATGAATGGCTGTCCATGTAAACCATGGATGAGCCAGGTCCACAGAGTGGGAGTTGCTCTTTGAGAGCGGCACTACCACTTGGCTCTTGGAAGAGCAGTCTTGAAAATGAGACCCTCTTCTATGACACCCATATGCCCTAATAGAGCAAATGGACAGGGTTTGTCTTCATTTGTTGAGTTGCCAATGCCTGAAATCTGAATACTCATTTCCCCAAGGACATGTAAAAGAAGGTCCTTCTTCTCCTACTGTACTTATATGTTAAGGTGGTCTTTTTGTCGAATATTTTTCTGATTCCTGTGTTTCACCCTACTTTTTAAATTGGTATGGGTCCTAGCATGTGTGGATGTGGAGGTCAAGCACAGCTCTGTTAGGAATGTTTTGGGATCTTAAGGTTGTCACATACCCTAGATAGAGGTGGGTTGATGGTTGAACAATCTTTGAAGGAATGATCCCCTGGTGAACTATCATTTCACATATACATTTTAGTCCCTGTTAGACATTATAGTCGGTTGGACTGAGTGATTGTACATGTTCCATGACACTGGAGAATAGTTAACAATCTTTGTGAAAACGTGAAAATTATATTTTTGGGAATGTTCTTTCAAAGAACAAGCTTTTGGCCATGAATGGTCTTTCTTTGAATGAAAAATCTTTCGCTTGACTGTTGGATGAAAACATCAAGCATGACCGACTTCTTTTAAGCAGGCGATGGTCTGTCATTGGTCAGCTAAAAAGATAGTTCATTGTTATAATTGACCCAGCGAGCAATCATTTTGGGTGGGATCTTTCATATTCATCGACTTTATTCCTTGGTCGAGCAAGCACCACCAATTTGTAGAAGGCCTTCAAATCAGTTCGCTGAAAGACAAGAGAATGTTGCAGCCTAAGCGCGTGAGCATGTCCAGTTCCAACACAGGTTCAGCACTCTACAAGTCCAAATCTCCAAAAGTGCCAAAGAGAGTATCGTAATCTGTCCTACCAGAACTAAATGGGGACCTCGTTGTAGGAAGGATATGTTTTTTTTTTTGCTATTTGTGTATCCACAGTCTTTTCATGAACTTTGGTTCAATTCACTGCCCCTTTCTTTGGTAACAATTCAGTTCCTAACCCAGTATTGAATGGGATGGGATCAACCAGGATTGGAAACACTCTACCCAATGGCCTTGTGGCAGATGCATCATCTGCCTATATGAGGTTTATTAGCGAGATGTGTACAAAAAGAGGGGGAGGCCACGCTGCTGAATACGCAACACAGATTGATCGATAAAGTTGTGCTTTATTAATTGCAGAACAATGCTGACCCCTTTGTCCCTTGACAATAATTATTTTCTTGCTTGACAAGTCTATTTGCAGAGAAGTTGGCCAAGATAGATATATGTAATGTATATAATGTGAGTATAGCACCATGGATAAAACAGATTTGGTAAAAAGTTCAAGTTTCAGCAGTTTTTGTGTAATGAAAAGTATAATTATTTCAGATAAGTCCTTCCTAGTCCCTGTTTGTACAATCTAATTTCCTTATGACAGGCACAGACTAGTGTTAATTTGATAGGAAGTCAATTACAACCTAATTTCGCAGACACACATGTCCCGCACCTCATTGAAAGCCAATTAACTGTTTGTAACATGATGCACAAAGGCAGCATAACCACAAGTGGAATACACAAGTTCTTTGCAGATATTGCTTTAGTTTGATGCAGGTCTGGAACTAGCTGAAGATCTGATGAATTGAAGAAGTTGATGAAATATTGTTTTTCCGACATTGATGCCAAGATGATGCAGGAAAACTAGATTTTCCTTAGGCCTCATGCACACGGCCGTGTTCCGCGGCCGAGAGCAGTCCGTGGTAACCCGGCCGGGATTCCTGCTGACAGCAGGAGCGCACGGCGTCATTGGTTGGACAAAAACTACAGCAGGTTACGGTTTTTGTTTGGCAGCGTCTCGGCTTGTCTGCTGTGCTGCGGCCGGACCTCTGGCCCAACCCCATTATAGTGAATGAGGCCGGAGTGGACTAGCATGGAACAGCCTGCCGGACACTGCTGCCGCAAGTGTGAAAGTAGTCTTACATTTCCATGGCCCAGATACGTATTATACGTCCATGTTGCTTGGATGTGTCATGGTCAGACCATGTGTTTAATTGATCTGAACTCACAGCATCATAGATCCCCATGATGCTGTGAGTTTGGGTCAGTTAAATGCGCGATCAGGCTGTAACATATTCCAGTAAATGGATGTATAATATGCCAGGAAGATAAAAGTGTGAAACTGTCCATTTTTAACAGACTTTTTTTTTTCACTGATGCCTTTCTGAGAAATAGACGTTAAAAAGGGATCCATTCAATTGTATTGGGGCAGTTGGTCAGTGAAAAACGGACAAGATAGAACGTGTTCTATTTTTTGACGTCAGCTATTCACTGGCCATTTAAAAAATTCTGAAACTAGGGGTTCTCCAGGATTTTACTAATCCTCAGGATAGGACATCAATATCTGATTAGTGGAGGGTCTGACACCCGGCACCCCCAACGATCAAATATCCTGCAGTAGCCCCCGCACCAGAAGTCTGCAATTGATCTTCAGAGCTCCGTCCATTGTGTAGTGGATTGAGCTGGTTACTGCAACTCTGCTCTCACTGAAGAGAATAGGGGCAGCAGTGCGGTATGCTGCTCCATCCACTACACAATGGACGGCCTGTGTAGTCTCAGCAAAAACTTCTGCCATCGGAGGAGATACCCCGAAAAAGTTGACCAGCAGGGGGTAAGTCATCAATAATAAAATTCTGGACAACCCCTTTAGGGCATGAACTCTTTGGACAATCCCTTTGTGTTAGAAGAGTGCCCCAATATTAACCTGAGTACTGACAATCCCATCTTCTGGGAATACTATCAACAAGTGCGCTTTCTGTACAAGCTGTCACAGGGGGAATGAGGCTACTTTACATGTTGCCAATTAAAATCCAAAGTTACCACTTTGTTTCTCCACTCGAGACAAAAGAAGAGACTCTAACAAGGGAGCGCTCTGACTCAGAATTTTAACAAATGCTCAGGAACGCATCTAGCCGGGCCCCTGCTGTATCTGCCGGCATCGCTGTAAAAGCCGATGCCAGCAGATTAACCCCTTCTATGGCGTGGTCAGCGATGACCGTGGCATAGAAGGTGCATGTGGCGGGTGAGGAAGTCCATCGGGTCCCCCATGCTGCTGTTGAGGGGACCCGATGGGTGACAAGGCAGCCCGATGCCATGCACAGGCTGCCCAATGCCTTCCACGGCATCGGGACCTGCCTTCTACGGGTGCCCAGGAGTTCCAGCCTGTCCAGAGTGGGACAGATAGAAAGTTTTTCAAAAAAGCAAAAAAAAGTGTTTTTAATAAAAAAAAAAGTTTCAAGTAAAGAAAGAAAAAAACGCCCTTTTCCCCTGATCTTATAATAAAAAATTGAAAAAAAAGGAAAAAACACACATATTAGGTATCACCACGTGCATAACGACCGGCTCTATAAATATATCACATGATCCACCCTGTACGATAAACACCATAAAAAATTTAAAAATAAAAACTGTGTCAAAAAAGCAATTTTTGTCACCTTACATCACAAAAAGTGCAACACCAAGCAATCAAAAAGACGTATGTCCCACAAAATGGTACCAATAAAACCGTCACCTCAAAATGAGCCCCTACATAAGAAAATCATTTAAAAAAATAAAAAAATAAAGCTCTCAGAACATGGAGACACTAAAACATAATTTTTTTGTTTCAAATATGCTATTATTGTGTAAAACTTAAATAAATAAGAAAAAGTATACATATTAGGTATTGCCACATCCGTAACGATCTTCTCTATAAAAATGTCACATGACCTAACCCCTCAGGTAAACGCTGTAAAAATAAATAAATAAAAATTGTGCCAAAACAACCAATTTTTTGGTCAACTTGCCTCATAAAGTGTAATATTGAATGATCAAAAAATCATATGTACCCAAAATTGGTACCAATAAAAATGTCAACTCTTCCTGCATAAAATGAGCCCCTACATAAGAAAATCTCTCAAAAAATAAAAAAACTATAGCTCTATAGTTTTTTTTTGTTTCATAAGTACTATTATTGTGTTAAAGTGAAATAAATAAATAAAAAGTATACATATTAGGTATCACCGCATCCGTAACAACCAGCTCTATAAAAATATCACATGACCTAACCCCTCAGGTGAACATCATAAAAAAAAACTAAATAAAAACAGTGCCAAAAAAGCAATTTTTTGTCACCTAACATCACATAAAGTGCAACACCGAGCGATCAAAAAAGCGTATGCCCCCCAAAATAGCACCAATCAAACTGTCACCTCATCCCACAAAAAATGAGACCCTACCTAAGACAAATCGGTCAAAAATTAAACCGGTAAGGCTCTCAGACTATGGAGACACTAAAACATCATAATTTTTTTTGTTTCAAAATATGCTATTATTGTGTAAAACTTAAATAAATAAAAATAAAGTATACATATTAGATATTTCCACGTCCCTAACGATCTGCTCTATAACATTTTTACATGACCTAACCCCTCAGGTGAACTCTGTAAAAAATAATAAATAAATAAAAACTACTAAAACAATAATTTTTTGGTCACCTTGCACCATAAAGTGTAATAATGAATGATAAAAAAGTTATATGTACCCAGAAATTGTACCAATAAAAGCGTCAACTCTTCCTGCAAAAAACGAGCCCTTGCACAAGACGATCGGCAGAAAATTCGGCATAATTTTGTCCCCAAAAACCGTTTATTATGTAAAACAAACAACCAAAGAAAGTAAACATATTTTATATCATTGTGTCCATAGCAACCTGCGCTATAAAAATAGCACATGATCTACCCTGTCAGATGAATGTTGTAAAAAATATAAAATAAAAATGGTGCCAAAACCTTGCCTCACAAAACGTAAAATAGAGCAATAAAAAATCATATGTACCCCAAAACAGTACCAATAAAACTGGCACCTTATCCCCTAGTTTCCAAAATGGGGTCACTTTTTGGGAGTTTCTACTCTAGGGGTGCATCAGGGGGGCTTCAAATGGGACATGGCATCTAAAAACCAGTCCAGCAAAATCTGCCTTCCAAAAACCATATGGCGCTCATTTTCTTCTGCGCCCTGCCGTGTGGCCATACAGCAGTTTACGAGCACATGTGGGGTGTTTCTGTAAACTGCAGAATCAGTGTAATAAATATTGAGTTTTGTTTGGCTGTTAACCCTGATTGTGTTAAAGAAAAAAATGGATTAAAATGGAAAATCTGCCAGAAAAGTGAAATTTAGAAATATCATCTCCATTTTCCTTTAATTCTTGTGGAACATCTAAAGGGTTAACAAAGTTTGTAATATCAGTTTTGAGTAACTTGAGGGGTGTAGTTTCTACAATGGGGTCATTTATGGGGGGTTTCCACTAAGTAAGCCCCATAAAGTGACTTTAGACCTGAACTGGTCCTTAAAAAGTGGGTTTTGGAAATTTTCTTAAAAATTTTAAGAATAGCTTCTAAAATTCGAAGCCTTCTAACGTCCTAAAAAAATTAAATGACATTTACAAAATGATGCCAACATAAAGTAGACATATGGGGAATGTTAAGTAATAAATATTTTATGAGGTATCACTTTCTGTTTTAAAAGCAGAGAAATAAAAATTTTGAAAATTGCTAATTTTTCAAAATTTTAGGTAAATTTAGGATTTTTTCATAATTAAAGGTGATATATTATATCAAATTTATGACTATCATGAAGTACAATGTGTCACGAGAAAACAATCTCAGAATGGCTTGGATAAATAAAAGTGTTCCAAAGTTATTACCACATAAAGTGACACATGTCAGATTTGCAAAAAATGGCCTGGGCAGAAAAGTGAAAACTGGCCTGGGGTAGAAGGGGTTAATTGCAGCGTTGCAAAGTAAGAGTAAGCATGGTTGTTACACTTTATGAATCTGGCATACCCGTGCACAACATCAGTCTTAATAACTCTCCCCCCATATGCACAGTTGCCAATCTGCAGAGACTGTCCCTAAGGCCTCCTGCACACAACCGTAAGTGTCCGGTTGCCGTATTGCGGATCCGCAATACATGGGCACCGTTCCGTGTGCATTCCGCTTCACGGATGCAGACCTATTCACTTCAATGGGTCCGCAAATCCGGAGATGCGGAATGGTGCGGAACGGAAGCACGGAACGGAACCCAACGGAAGCACTACGGAGTGCTTCCGTGGGGTTTCGTCCCGTACTTTCGTTCCGCAAAAAGATAGAACATGTCCTATCTTTTTGTGGAACAGGCGGATCGCAGACCCATTTAAGTGAATGGGCCCGCGGTCGGTGTTCATGCATTGTGGCCCGCAATTTGCGGGACGCAGCACGGCCACGGGGTGCACACATTCGTGTGCAGAAGGCCAAAGTTAGAGAGATAGTCCCCACAGATTTGGCCAGTCCTGGACTGAAATGGGTGAGACTTATGTAAACCGCACCCATAAATGGGTGGTCCCGTGTTTTTTGGGGGATATTCCCTGTATACATTTTTTTTTTACAATGGAACTCTTTGGTGAACGGATACCACTATATGGCATCAGTCTGAGGCATCCGTTTAACGTATACGTTTTTTGTATACGTTAAAAGAATGGGGAAAAATGTGATGTGAACCGAGCCTAAGAGCTAGCCTAAAAGCAAGACTGGCATTTTTGCCCAAAGCAACCAATCAGATCTCAGTTTTAATTTCTTAAACTGCTCTGGAGAAATGCTAGCTATGCTCCAATTGGCCGCTATAGGCAACAAAGACAGTCATGTTGTTAGTGTTGATAAATGAGGTCCATTTTATGGTCTTGTGCATGAGCCCTGTAGAAATATAAAATTTTAGTTATATAGCCCTGTTCTTTTAGTTTTCTATTGTTTTCCTTGTGCTCTGCGCGATATCCACCGTGTTCACTGACTTGTCTGGACTGAGGTTAGAAATGAAATATCACTTGGATAATTCCACTTATCTAAATGAAAAGGAAGATAGGTGAGTTCCAAAATACGGTTGTGCTGATTCCACTGCTTTGGTGGAAAATCCGCTGAGCTGATGCAATCAATTACTGGCTCAATAGCCCTTTATCAGAACAATTAATGGCCGACACCTGAATATAATTTATGTACGTGCATACCACAGATCGTTCTGTGAAGGATGGCTTATATCACAAAGGGATGTTTCTATAAAAGGGGTTATGCCATGATTAAAAGGGTTTTCTGATTTTAAAATTGATGACCTATCCTCAGGACAGATCATCAGTATCTGATTGGTGGGGGTCCGACACCCGGGACCCCCACTGTTCAGCTGTTTGAGAAGGCCCTGATGCTCCTGTGATCGTCATGGCCTCCTCTCTGCTCATCAATCACAGCGCCGTACATTGTATAGTGGCTGTGCTTGGTATTGCACTCAGCCCCATCCACTTCTATGGGGCTGAGCTGCGCCTAGGCCATGTGACTGATGAACGTGATTTCATATGACCTAGACTAAGCTGGAGAAGGCCAAGCTGCTACTGTGAATGTTGGTGCCTTCTCAAACAGCTGATCGGCGGGGTTCCCAGGTGTAGACCCTCACCAATCAGATACCGATCAGATACTGATGACCAATCCAATGGATAGGACATCAGTATTTAAGTCTTGGAAAACCACTTTAATGTAAAAAATGACAATTAGACATCATATAGAACAGGGATGGCCAACCTGTGGCTCTCCAGCTGTTGTAAAACTACAATTCCCACCATGCCCTGCTGTAGGCTGATAGCTGTCAGCCTGGGCATGCTGGGAGTTGTAGTTTTGCAACAGCTGGAGAGCCGCAGTTTGGTCATCCCTGATATAGTACATGACAATCTCTTTCTAACAAATCTAGAACGAGCCGTGTACCGCTCATGGATCCAGAGATCTCCACATTCGTTATTCTAATTGCTCTGTCAATTTTATATCAAGATGAAAGCTCAGGGAGTGTATCCTTTCTGCTGGAGCTGTCTCCCTATCACAGCTCAGGAGGGGGTGAAGGATGGAACAGAGCATGCGCGTCTGCCTCAGCGAGGTGGACATAGAAATAAGAAAAAGAACAAACAGCAGGTGGCGCTATACAGGTACCTTTTATTGAATAGCTCAGTAGCTATGCTAAATTTTTAATTACATGCAATTACAAAAGTATTCAGATCCAGGTGCTGGTTTAAAAATTGCTGAATATTTTTTAGTTTTAGTTCTTTATTTATTGGACATAGCGTTATTTTGTGTTGTTTTTATTTATTGTCACCTACTGCAGGATTAGACTACACATGGTCTATTTGCAGCCTATAACACATAAACCTGCATAGGGGCGCCATACACACAAGATTAGGAGAATTTTAATTTATTCCAGACTATTTCAAGGCTGTTTTGTTTTTGAAAAGTTTTTCTTTTTTTTTTAGATGCATTACAGGAAAATAAACAAGTTCAAGGGGTTCACCAGTATTTTTATACTGATAGCCTATCCTCAGGATAGTTCATTCATATGAGATTGGCAGGGGTCTGACTCCTGGCACCCCCGCCGATCAGCTTCCTAGGCCAGTGATGTCATGTTTATCAGTCACATGACCTAGGTGCAGCTCAGTCCCATTCAAGTGAATGGGTCTGAGCTGCAATATCAAGTAAAGGTGCTACCCAATGTATGGCGCCAGATGGGTTAACAGCCAAACAAAACTCAATATGGGTTGCCTGATTCTGTAGTTTGCAGAAACACCCCATATGTGGTCGTAAACTACTATTTGGCCAAACGGCAGGACATAAAAGAAGGGGAACAACATATGGTTTTTGGATAAATGCGTGGTTGGCTCTCACCTAGTGGCTATGCCGGGTGCTGCTAACTCACAATTGGGTGCCCGACCCCAAAATGAAATAATGTAATAGTTGAAAAAGAGGAGTGAGCACTCCCAACACTTGGACCATAGGAATATAAGGAATATATTTATTGTTAGTGCAATAGGACCTTATATGTCCAATAAACAATTAACATACAATCGTAAATAATTCATAAATCACACAATTAAAAGATTAAAAAATACAATTGGTACCAATGGCTTAAAAATATCGGGGTGATATCCCTATTCCCACAGCCTTTGGAGACGTAGGTAACAGGGATTGTTGGTGTTCCAAAAGTCACTTTGAACAACTTGTAATGGATAGTCCCTATTAGTGGACCACTGAGGGAGGGGTGTAGACGCCCCGAAACGCGTCTGGTGAAAGAAGGACAAGCGCCCACCTAACCTACTGGACCTCCATTAAGTTTGTAAAGTAACTTTTGAATACCTTGAGGGGTGTAGTTTCTTAGATGGGGTCACTTTTTTGGAGTTTCTAGTCTAGGCTACATCAGGGGGGGCTTCTAATGGGACATGGTGTAAATAAACCAGTCCATCAAAATCTGCCTTCCAGAAACCATATGGCGTTCCCTTCGTTCTATGCCCTGCCGTGTGGCTATATAGCCATTTACGACCACATATGGGGTGTTTCTGCAAACTAAAGAATCAGGGCAATAAATATTTAGTTTTGTTTGGCTGTTAACCCTTGATTTATTACCGGAAAAAAAAGGATTCAAAAGGAAATTTTGCCAAAAAATGGGTGTTTTGGCACCGTTTTTATTTAATATTTTTAACGCTGTTCATCCGAGGGGTTTGGTCAAATGTTATTTTTATAGGGCAGATTCTTACGGATGCGGCGATATCTAATATGTCTACATTTTAAAATGTATTTAGATATATAGATTTTACACTATATTATCATTTTAGGAACCCAAAAAAATTATTTTAGTATCTCCATAGCCTGGGAGCTAGTTTTTTTTTTTGGCGAATATCTAATGTAGGGGCTAATTTTTTGCAGGATGAGATGGTGGTTTTATTGGCACTAATTGGGGGTGCATATGACATTTTGATCGCTCGCTATTACACTTTTTGTTATGTTAGGTGACAAAAAATGGCTTTTTTTACACGTTTTTTTTTTTTTACATATAACGCTGTTCATCCGGGGGGGGGATAGGGGTTGGGTTAATTTTTATAGAGAAGATTTTTATAGACGCGGCGATGCCCAATATGTATGGCTCTTAGACTTTGGAGACACTAAGCAGGCATCCTCAAACTTCGGCCCTCCAGATGTTGTAAAACTACAATTCCCACCATGCCCTGCTGATGGCTGTAGGTTGTCTGGGCATGCTGGGAGTTATAGTTTTACAACATCTGGAGGGCCGCAGTTTGAGGATGCCTGCACTAAAACTAATATTTTTGGAGAAAAAAAAATAGTTTCCGTGTCTCCAAAGTCTGAGAGCCATAGTTTTTTATGTTCTCTAGGGGACTGTTGGGGATTATAAACATTTAGTACTCCATGGAAGTGTGATACTCCCTGAAGCAATCGATAACGCAGAGGCCCGGATGATCGGGGCAAGTGTCACATTGAGTGGTGGTGTCCTTCCGTATCTCCCTCTTGTGACACACTATGCACTTTTTTTGGGTTCGTCCCTTCTTCCAGTATGGTGTCATCCTCATCCTCACTGGGGCTCTCGGAGTCTGAGGCAAGCTGGGCGTATGCCTCCTCCACCGAGAACATCCGGCAGGCCATGGGTATGTGTGTGTGCGTGTGTGTCACGGCCTTTGGTGTGTGCCGTGACACTTTCGACGCGCATGCTGGTTGCCGGTGGCAACTTGTTGATATGCATGTATGTGCGCTTTCCCTTTAAGGATGTTTCCTTTCCCTGCTTTGGTGTGCACGGGGTTAAGGTGTGACCTCAGGCCTCCTTATATGTTGGTGTGGTGGAGCCTGAAGGTCAGTTTGATTTTGCTTCAGTCTGTGTAGAAGCTTTGCTCCCTGGCTGAATGATTTTGTCTGTGTGAGCTATCCCTATTTGTTATTTTGTTTACCTTGCTCTGTCTGTTGACCCTCCGGTGTGTTTCTGTCATTCCTCCCCCCACCTGGTGTATGTAGTTATGGTGTAAGTTTTGCTTGGAGGTTTGATTGTGGCATGTGGCTCCGGAAGGGGCGTGCTTTCCCGGAGGGGTTTAAGCGAAGACTAGACTGTGGGTTTTCCAGCTTGGAGCCCCCTTTCATCACGGCTGCGGCAGGTAAGTGTGGATAGCACTGTTACTTACCTGCCGTACTGTTTAGCCCATGGTCTTGCATCCTGTTTGCTACTGGGCCTCTGGAGACACCATTCTTCCGTGGTGTAGGATGAATGGGTGGTCTCTGTCCTGTCATAAGGCCTAGGGCTTTGCAGGGATAGCAGGGTCAAAGGTTGGTGAGCATGAGCCCCCTTACCTTCTGAGGCGGCTCATGCGTTAGGAGTCTAGGGAGAGTTCAGGGGCTGGGGGGGGGGGGGGCAAGAGGTAGGGGGGGGGGGGGTCTAGGCTCTGAAAGCTAGAAAACAATAAATTTAGATAAAGTGTTTTTCTGTTTTTTTTTTCCTAACTAACTTTTCCCTTCTATCCCTGCCTAACGGTGCCTCTCCCTCACTGACCCTAACCTACCTGGAGGGTGATGGGTGCAGGAGGGTGATGGGTGCCGATGGGGGATCGCAGGAGCCTGGTGAGGACGGTGCTGGACGGTGCAGGTGCTGAACAGGAAGAGGAGGGGAGAGAGGAGCGCTGGAAGTTTGAATCTTGCGCCTCTCTCCCCGCACTAATCAGCACCCTGGACAGCGGCATTCAGCACCACGGCCAGCACCACCTCTCCCAAATGCTCGGACTGTGATTGGTGGTGTGTAATCACACCACCGATCACAGTCCTTTTCCGGTTCATCGGGTCACCGGAGACCCGAATGGACCGGAAACGCAGCAAACCGCAGGTCTGAATTGACCTGCGGTTTGCTGCGTTCGCCGATGCAGGGGGGGGGGGGCGTTGTGACAGGATGCCCGCTGAATGATTTCAGCAGACATCCTGTTGCGATTAACCCCCGCCGCGCCGCAATCGCGATTTTAAGTTTGGACGTACCGGTACGTCCTGAGTCCTTAAGGACTCGGGAAATAGGGCGTACCGGTACGTCCTAAGTCCTTAAGGGGTTAAAGTGGTTTTGTTACTTCAGCAGGTGGCATTTATCCTGTAGAGAAAGTTAATACAAGGCACTTACTAATGTATCATGATTGTCCATGTTGCTTCCTTTGCTGGCTGGATTCATTTTTCCATCACATTGCACACTGCTCGTTTCCATGGTTATGACCACCCTGCACCATCATCGGTGGTCGTGTTGGCACACTGTGGGGAAAAATGTCGACCTCTCTGGTGACTGGGACTGTGGGAGTGCACATAGGCTGGTGCTTTTTTTCTATAGTGTACAAGCACAACCACCACTGATGGATTGCAGGGTGGTCATAACCATGAAAACGAGCAGTGTATAATGTGATGGAAAAATTAATCTTGCCAGCAAAGGAAGCAATATGAGTAATAACAATACATTAGTAAGTGCCTTGTATTATTTTTCTCTACATATTTCAATATGTGATAAAGTGACACAACCCCTTTAAGTTCCTAATCCCCCCCCCGGATGGCACTGTGGTTGGCAAGCTGTGAGGAGGTCGTGACACTCACCAGGGCTCCATTGAGTGCCACAGGCTTGCTCAAACAGCTGATCGGCGGGTGTGCCAGGAGTCACACCCCTGCCGACCTCATATTGGTGACCCATCCTGAGGATAGGCTATCAACATGAAAAAGGTTCTGAGGGATTTAAATATGACAATATGAAAATCCCGCAGAACCTTTTTCATGTCTTTTGAACAATTGCCAGTGCTCGCATGCAAAAATCAGATTGCAGCTCTTATTTTTGGGAGACAGGCTAGAGAATAAGAAAAGTCTTCTCCTTGCTGGGGAAATGACACTTGAGTTTTGTCTGAGCTACTTTACATACAGTAGCTATCTGCATTCAATTAGATTAGAAATACACGTATAGAGAATGAAATTACACCACAAGAATGCAACACAACCAGTTTCCTCTATATCTAATTGGCCTGATCCATACAGCCTTATTCCCACTGCAGCACCCATATCATTTCATTTCTATCCATTTGATGCTGCAGCAACTTCCCTATCACCATTTAACTTCTTAGCTGCCACTCTCCTTCCTCTGTACATGGAGAAGAGGGTCAGGGAAACAGAGCAGGCAGCATGTCAAGTGATCCTATCACCATAGCAGGTCTCGTAGCTGAAGAGGATAGAAAGGGTGTTGGAGGATTAGGAGAGATCATTGCAAAGGGGAGGGGAGCGCTTTGATGGGAGAGGATTTATTGGTTAGGTTGGGAGAATACTGCAAGAGCAGAGCATGCCAGTAACACTACTGGAAATAGTGGCTGCTACAAGAGGGTGGATGGAAAGTGACAGGCAATACTAGGAGCCAAGCAGACTGAGAGAGAGCTGGGTGCTCCTCCAAGAAGACAGAAGAAACAAGTGCAAAGAAGAGAAGACCACAGATAAATCCAGTGCAAAACAGGAGGCTGAAAAGCATGCTTGGAAGCCTAGGAATACATTAGGGACCCAGCCAGTGGAGGGTTAAGGACAAGGGGCTGCAGTGACACCCAGGGTGGTGAGTATTACACTTGCTGCACCTCTCCCCCCTTCACCAGCTTCAGATATGACTCATCGCACCAGTAGTTGGAGTGTCCCATACTTTCTTCTCCTAGGGACATGCAGCACTAAATAGGACCACACCATTCTGATGTCTCTCCGTTGTCTGCTTCCCCTAGGCGTCCTATTCATCTCCCAATATACAGCACCTTCTGCCACAGTTTTACCTATGACTTTATGATGCTGACTGGTCTGCTTCTACTGCTTGCAGGAATCAAACCCAAGCCCCAGTTTGCCTAAGTGAAGGGTGTTTCAGTTTCCTATGGGACACAAGGTGGAAGCCTCCTCCTTACCTATACAGCTGTGATCAGCAGTTTGGAGGAGCCGAGCAGCCTGCACTTGTATGGGGATGCCACCTGAGGTCCAGAACTGATTGCACTTGTTCTATTGAGAGGCTGTCCGAGGTCCTGCACTGTCTGCATCTGGACTGAGGGGCTGTCCGGGGTCCTGTACTGTCTGCATCTGGACTGAGAGGCTGTCCGGGGTCCTGTACTGTCTGCATCTGGACTGAGAGGCTGTCCGGGGTCCTGTACTGTCTGCATCTGGACTGAGAGGCTGTCCGAGGACCTGCACTGTCTGCATCTGGACTGAGAGGCTGTCCGAGGTCCTGTACTGTCTGCATCTGGACTGAGAGGCTGTCCGAGGACCTGCACTGTCTGCATCTGGACTGAGAGGCTGTCCGAGGTCCTGTACTGTCTGCATCTGGACTGAGAGGCTGTCCGGGGTCCTGCACTGTCTGCATCTGGACTGAGAGGCTGTCCGGGGTCCTGTACTGTCTGCATCTGGACTGAGAGGCTGTCCGGGGTCCTGTACTGTCTGATTCTGGACTGAGAGGCTGTCCGAGGTCCTGTACTGTCTGCCTCTGGACTGAGAGGCTGTCCGGGGTCCTGTACTGTCTGATTCTGGACTGAGAGGCTGTCCGGGGTCCTGCACTGTCTGATTCTGGACTGAGAGGCTGTCCGGGGTCCTGCACTATCTGATTCTGGACTGAGAGGCTGTCCGAGGTCCTGTACTGTCTGCATCTGGACTGAGAGGCTGTCCGAGGACCTGTACTGTCTGCATCTGGACTGAGAGGCTGTCCGAGGACCTGCACTGCATGCACTGGAATTAAAAGTCTGTAGGAGGTCTTGCACTGCCTGCATCTGGACTGAGAGGCTGTCCGAGGTCCTGTACTGCTTGCACTGGAATTTAAAGTCTGTAGGAGGTCTTGCACTGCCTGCACTTGGCCTGAGAGGCTGTCCGAGGACCTGCACTGCTTGCACTGGAATTGAAAGTCTGTAGGAGGTCTTGCACTGCCTGAACCTGGCCTGGGAGGCTGTCCGAGGTCCTGCACTTCCTACAGTGAGACATTGTCCAAGGTTTTGCACTTCTGACACTGTCTGTTTCTGCGTTGCCTGCACCTGTATTGAGAGGCTGTTTTTAGGTCCTGCACTGTCTCCACCTGTACTAAGAGGATGTTTAAGGTCGTGCACCGCCTGCACCTGTGCTGAGAGGCTATCCGAGGTCCTGCACTTGCTGAAATGAGACAGTTGTCTAAGGTTTTGCACCTGCATGGAGACACCCTGTGAGTTCCTGCGCTGTCTGCACCTGGACTGAGAGGCTGTCCGGGGTAACTTGTATAGAGAGGGTGTTCCAGTTCCTACACTACAGTATCTGCACTTGCTACATTGAGAAGCTGTCCGAGGTTTTGCACTTGCATTGAGATACTCTTCCAGTTCCTGCATTCCCTGAGCTTGCATAGAGGCGCCGAACTCCCTGCATTTCCCTCGAGACTCTGCCGCCGAACTCCCTGCACTTCCCTTGAGACTCTGCCGGAGGTGCCGGACTCCCTGCACTTCCCTTGAGACTCTGCCGGAGGTGCCGGACTCCCTGCACTTCCCTTGAGACTCTGCCGGAGGTGCCGAACTCCCTGCACTTCCCTTGAGACTCTGCCGGAGGTGCCGGACTCCCCGCCCTTCCCTTGAGACTCTGCCGGAGGTGCCGAACTCCCTGCACTTGCCTTGGGACGTTGTCCATGGTGCTGGCCGGCAGCCAGATTACGCAGGCGCAGTACCTCCAGAGCCGGCAGGTCCAGAGCCCTGTGTGCAGCCCTGCCACAGTCTCAGCACCAGCAGCCAGAGGAGCGTTACCATGAACTGCTACACCCATCCCAAACCTACTCAACCGGACTCGGTCACCTCCAGCATCACAAGCAGCGCGGTGTCCCAGCCCAGGAGCTTCCCAAGCGCAGAATGCCGGGGGGAAAACGAGGGCTGGTGGCACCTCAGAACACATTTTTGGAGAACATTGTCAGACGTTCAAGTGGTGAGTGTCCCCCCTCTTCTCTATCAGTGGTCTGCAACTTGTGGCTGTGGTGAAACTACAACTCCTAGTCTGGTTACCCTGGGAGTTGTAGTGATTAAAAAGCCAGCAGGACCAAAGGTTGCATTCCACCTTTGTTTGTGTGTGATCTTCTCTATGACCCTTCCTACACCTGGCATACACTGACCCTAACCTCTGTCTTCTTCCACTTGCTGTGCAATGTCTCCTCCAGTCTCTGGTTGGTGTTCTTCTAAGGAGTTACCCACAAGAAGTCAAACATCTCTGCCCCTCATACTGTATCTTGCATCCCTGAAGTTATGAGAGGATCCAGAAACCAGGGTTGTCCAGGATAGCTCTAGTTCCCTCCAAGTTAGAGTGGTCCTTTCATCACAGCACTTTCATCCATGCCAAGAAGTCTTGGCCTGACATTGCAGAGGAGGCTAGCTCAGGGTCAGAGGCAGGAGAGCTCAGCCTGAATATGACCCCTCACTGGATTGGGGTCATAGAGTTACTTGTTCAATGGCTAAGGAGGGGTAATTGAGGTCAATACCTAAAAAAAAAAAAAAAATGGTTTGCTTTGTATTTTTTGACCAATAGTTTCCTTTCATAAATTGCGTAAAGATCTTATGTAGGTTATGGTGCAGATTTTATACAGGTCATATTTTTTATTAAATCAATGAAATTATATTTATTAAATAAATTGCAATTCAACTTTAAATGGTATCAAAATAGAGAGGAAAGATTTATATATATTTTTGTGCTGAGAATGTACCATACCCAAGTATATATTAATAACATAGAGTATATTAGGTGTAAATATATAATTATATGCATTATTGTAGATGCAAATAATTTATATACATTCAATTGAGGACACTTTTTTGTTTTGCATGTTTATTTTTGATAAACAAATGTATCTTTATCTATCCATTTATCTATCTATCTGTTTATCTATCTATCTATCTATCCCATATCTATCTATCTATCTATCTATCTATCTATCTATCTATCTATCTATCTATCTATCTATCTATCTATCTATCTATCTATCTATCTATCTATCTATCTATCCAGCCATTCATCTATCTGTTTATCTATCTATCTATCTATCTATCTATCTATCTATCTATCTATCTATCTATCTATCTATCTATCCAGCCATCCATTTATCTATGTAATATAGCAAATGTAGCAATGTTCAGATGTTATTTTTATATATATATATATATATATATATAAACTAAAATAACTTTTTCTTACACTATATATACATTATATTTATAGTTTACAGGCCTGTTCAATGTATGCAGATATAGACATAATATTATCTATCATCTATCTATTATCTATCCATCTATATGTGGAAACTTTTTACCTACTAAAATCCACTTTTTGCACACTATGCCCATTTTATTTTCTTCAGCTTAAACTACGTCTACATTTGTAATAATCTGTAACTTCATTCACTAACTACATGGAAGAACAAATGACTGCATTTTTATACTCGCCTACGATGATATCCATATCACAGCTGTATCTCAAAAAGACGAGGATAAATAGATAGAACATAGCAGTGGGGGAATACAATACGCTATGCAACAAAAGACATGGATGTGGGATTGCGTTAGACACTTTGGGTATGGTTGACGGCTATCCTCCACGTTAGCTTTATCAAGGTATAGAAGACATATTATTTCACATTTCAGCCTTTTAGACTATTTAACCTCTTGTGATGCAGTAGGGCTGAGTTCGCTATTTGTCACAATATAGCATGAGAACACTATTGGTGTTATTTGTGGCTTTCTGCAGGACCCTGCTACATGATTATTTGGTTGTATTAGAAATTCAGCTCTGCTGCATCTGTATCCTGTTTTATGTGTTACACCTGGAGGTTGAAGGTATTTATACAATTCTTTTATATCACCTTTGGTGACATGAAGGCAAACCAGAAGGCTCTGTCACTCCTCCAGTGACATAGTTTACCTCACTTTTGTCATTAGCCACCAGGGGTCATCCTAAGTGCCTTTATACACTGAAGGCTGCCGAGCAGTAACTCATACCCTCCCAAAAATGTCCTGTTCACCTTACAAGATATAAGCCAGAAGTATAAGGGTTACACTGTGAGCATGCTTTACTTGAAAACAGCAGAAGTCCTCTGTTCCATGATAGTGGGGGGGATTCCACAGTCACAGCCTTTAGATATAGTAGTGCTGAGTTTGCAATTTGGTGCACAGTATCATCATATCATTATATCTGTGGCTTTTCACAGGATGTCAGCTGGATCTTACATGGTATGCTTTATATTCATTTAGCCATTGCCAGGCTTTCCTTCACCTATTGCATAGACTCGTCTCTTAATACTCTGGCTTGTTGGAACCCCTTTGCCATCCAGCCCCCCATAGCTATAGCCGCTCCTTGTTGTTTATAAGCAGTATGTCATAACTGGATGCAAACGTGATGTCATGCCACGACACTGGGGCAGCCAATCAAAGATTCTCAGATAGGTTTGGTCCATGTTGGCATCATGCTATGAGGAGGTGAAGGACGACCATGGCCACCTGCAGTATAGCTTGTAAATAAGGAGGAAAGGAGTGGTGCATATTAGGTTGGCCTTTTGGACACACACATCGCCAGACCTGCAGAGGGAAACTTACTTACCTGCTTCCCACCACCAGATTCTGGCTCCTTCAGTCCCCCACTGCCATGCTCTGGACCTGCTTGTCAACATCTGGTTTGATGGTGGTCATTGCGGCCAATGACTGACCCCAGCAGTGATGTGTCCTCCAAGTGTCACGTCAGTTGGTCAAAGCATGCGTCCCTCCGCATGTCCGGCAATGTGAGAGAGCGTGGTTGAAAGGCCCCCCGGAAGGTGGATCTGACTCCTTTAAACTATAATGTTCTGCACATCTTACTGGCATGGGCATAACTGCCAAGGTAGCAAGCATAGCTTCTATGGAGCCCAACAGCTAAGTGGACCTATTATCACTGAGGTATAAGGTGCACTTAGTGATGACTATGAAATATGGAATGTGGCCCCGTCCTAGGGTTTACTATGGAGCGCGATGGTTCCCATGGCTTTCTGCATCTTCTATTACTTTTAACTGTCCATATTGCAGATGTAACCTCTCCCCGTTAAGGTTCTTCTGAACCAAGCTTACCACGCCATAAGGAATCCAGATATAATATCCAGAATGTGGAAAGTTAAAGATGAGAATAATAGGTCCATCTTAGTGAGACCGAGCTCCAAAATATATGTCAATGGAGAGAAATAGCACGGTTCCTTTTCTTCTGCCAAAAGGAATTACTTTAAAGGCCATCTGTCAGCAGTTCTGACCATGTTATGTGCACTTGCAGGAGCAGAACCTGGCAGGATAAAAGTCCATATTCTCACTATTCCTGATGATAAAAGCTCCAATGTACTGTAGGTATGTTATTCCTGCGCTCCTTAGTTCCTCCCTGGTGCTGTCAGTAGTTTAGCATGAACAAAACTGCTGTCAGATGCCCCTTTACAGGTTTCTATGGTAAACAAATAGTATATATTTTTAACATTTCTATTGTTAGGGCTAATGGTAACCCCTAAAACCTGTGCACAATATACACTGTATATAGCAACCAAAGAAATGACTAATTCCTTGCTTTATTGAGCACATAAATGGGTTTCAGACGTAATGACACGAGTACAGAGGTACGGTCACATGGAGCGTAAATGCAGCAGATTTTTCCACTATGAATCTGCATGCTGAATATCCACGTGTTTATAGAAGCAACAAAGTAGATGAGATTTTAAAAACTGTAACCCACAATCTGTGGAAATATTCCTCCATGATATTCGCACATTATTTGGCAGCGCAGATTTTAAATCCCCAGCATGTCAATTTATTTGCAGAAATCTGCAGCAGATTTTACCCATTGCAATACAGTGTGGCAAAGTTGCAGCACATCGGCACTGAAATCTGCATGCAAATTTACCAAGAGGCACTGCAGAATTTCTGCGGCGGACCCCCTATTGGTGGCCATGCCATATCGGCTTATGCTCAGTATTGAGCCGTTTGGCCTCCCTCTCTGTACCTATGAGATCCAATGGAACTTGCCAAAATAAAGCACTGTCTGCCTCCATATGGGATAGAAGGCATACAGGGGTATAGCAGCCTCAGCAATATGGCGCTTGTATGGAGCTATAGGACAGCTATGCCCATAAACCCCAATGGTGAGACCACACAAAGTTCTTTAGTTCCAGCGTTTTGTCCTTGAGGTGAGGACCAGAACAGCAGCGCTGGAAATGGCAGAGGATTAAGTGCTGAGAATATGATCTATCATTATTTTTAAGGAAACTCTAGCGAACTTTGAAAATAAGTGGAGGGCCCCTTTAAAGTAAATGTTGTTATGGGCCCAGCATTTCCCCTCAAGAGACATAGGGTTAAAGGGACGGGCCTCTTCCTACATGCATTTCAGAAATTCCATACATTAATGTGTAATAGAGAAAGAATCCGCTAAATCACGTCTAGGCTTACCTTAGCCTGAATGCAGACGCCCCCCCCCTAGGTGCCAATGGATACCAACCAGTGTAAACAGGCTGCAGCATTTATAGCTTTCCCAGGATGACGGATTTGTCTTCAACTGTACAGGCGCTGAATCGTTTGGCGCAGATGAAGATACAGGAGATCCTGTATCTGCACCAGCACTGAACACTTTCAGTACCTACACAGTAGAAGACAAACCCATGTGGGCCAAGGTAAGTCAAGTGTCCAGTCTAGTGTATGGCATTTGTTAAATTTATGTAGAAAATGGGTAACTCCTTTAAATTATATATTTTTTTATCTGCTTGTAGCAACCACTAGGGGGAGCTTGGAAGCACATTGCATACTGTCTTAATATTGAGTTCTATATATAAACTGTAATCTCAATACAATTCAGTTGTATATAGCTCTTACATGTATAAGTGCGGAAAAATTGCTACTCCCTTTTTATGAAGTGCTTGCACTTTCAGTCCTTTATTTGCAAAACATCAAAAGCAGTTTCTAGGCTCGCAGGCCTGTGTTTCTGAGACGCTGAGTTGTAACCTACTCCATCACATGCGACGTTTCGGGGGTCTATATATAAACTGTATGCACTAGGCAAGGGTATGGCCACAGGTAGCAGATTTTCTCCAGATTTCTGTAGAGCCACTGTTAAGCATACTCCACACAGTAATTATACCAGTGTGATATTGTATATTGCAGGAAATAATGCACTACAAAGAGCATAAGAGCGTACTACAGCAGTCACATATAACATTTAGAGGGGTTATACCCTACTGACAACTATTTGGCGGTTTATTAAGGAAATATTCGTAGGTTCTTTTAGGTTCTTGTTCTCTGATTCTTCTGTCATGTTTCCAATTCGAACCCATTCATGTACATGGGAGAAAGTTACAATGTCTTGAAATGTAGGTTCAGACTAATTAAAGGGGATACATACCTGCTTTGAACAATCCCTTAAAATAAGCTGAATTATAAGCTGTTCTGCTGTTGGGACTGTGAGATGTAGGGGAAACTGTCAGTAAGCGTTCAATACCTCTTCAGCGCCACCACAGGTGAAATGAAGCATTACATAATGGACATTGTAATATCTGTGTGACGGCACTGACTGGCTGGGTCCTCCAGAGAGGAACATATTTTTGGTAGCCACTCTTTTCTTTTACTAATAGATGGGGGTCCTGAAGAGGGGAACCCATTTATTCAGAAAGCCTTAAAGGGGTATTAGAACTTATTTTTTCTAAACCAGACAGCCCTAGGTTGTTTTAACATATAATTTATTATTGTGAAGCACAAAATATACATTTACATATCTAGACCTTAGGCCTCTTTCACACGACAGTATGGCTTTTTCAGTGTTTTGCGGTCCGTTTTAAACGGATCCGTTGTTCCGTTTTTTGTTTCCGTTGTGTTTCCGTTTCCGTTCCGTTTTTCCGTTCCGTTTTTTCTGTATGGCAAATACAGTATACAGTAATTTCATAGAAAAAATTGGGCTGGGGATAACATTTTTAATAGATGGTTCCGCAAAAAACGGAACGGATACGGAAGACATACGGATGCATTTCCGGATGCATTCCGTTTTTTTGCGGACCCATAGACTTTAATGGAGCCCTGGAACGTGATTTGCGGCCAAATATAGGACATGTTCTATCTTTCAACGGAACGGAAAAACGGAAATACGGAAATGGAATGCATACGGAGTACATTCAGTTTTTTTTTGCGGAACCATTGAAATGAATGGTTCCGTATACATAGTACATAGTACATAAGTAACATAGTACATAAGGCCGAAAAAAGACATTTGTCCATCCAGTTCGGCCTGTCATCCTACAAGTTGATCCAGAGGAAGGCAAAAAAACCCTGTGAGGTAGAAGCCAATTTTCCTCACTTTAGGGGAATAAAAAATTCCTTCCCGACTCCAATCAGGCAATCAGAATAACTCCCTGGATCAACGACCCCTCTCTAGTAGCTATAGCCTGTAATATTATTACACTCCAGAAATACATCCAGGCCCCTCTTGAATTCCTTTATTGTACTCACCATCACCACCTCCTCAGGCAGAGAGTTCCATAGTCTCACTGCTCTTACCGTAAAGAACCCTTTTCTATGTTTGTGTACAAACCTTCTTTCCTCCAAACGCAGAGGATGTCCCCTCGTCACAGTCACAGTCCTGGGGATAAATAGATGATGGGATAGATCTCTGTACTGCCCCCTGATATATTTATACATAGTAATTAGATCTCCCCTCAGTCGTCTTTTTTCTAACGTGAATAACCCTAATTTTGATAATCTTTCAGGGTACTCCAGTTGCCCCATTCCAGTTATTACTTTAGTTGCCCTCCTCTGGACCCTCTCCAGCTCTGCTATGTCTGCCTTGTTTACAGGAGCCCAGAACTGTACACAGTACTCCATGTGTGGTCTGACCAAAAAACGGCCCGCAAAACGGAAAAAATAAACGGTCGTGTGAAAGAGGCCTTAGGCACATTTACATGGTCTGAGCAAGCAGGCAATTATCAGGAAAGGACTGTTGCTTCCTGATAATTGCCTGCTCGTCAGTGGAGTTGAAGAGCTGCATTTACATGCTGCTGTATGGGGCTACTGCCTTCGCTCATCCTCATACAGATTCTTTGTTTCCTACAGTGGATCACTGTTCACACAACACGATCTGCTGTCCAGAAACCATGATTTAATGTGCTACATCAGGATTTTACTCATTCATTTACAAGCCCAGATTATCGGGAACAAGTGTTCATAGTACATACGGTCTCGATAATCGGCCCGTGAATTGTGCGATGTAAATCATCCATTCTTCAGTATTATCTTTATTCATTTAGATGGATGGAAAATATGAGTCAGTGGGTGAGTTATGGGATTTTAGTTTCTGAAAAATACATTATAAGGACTTCTGCCTCCATTAAATTAGTTATTCTTTGTAGGGCATGTACATTTTACAGAATTCTGCAGAGCTACCTCATAAATCATGTATCAGTAAATATGTATTTGCTTTTTCTTGATGCATAATATACAGATGTAGCAGAGTTTAATGTGTCAATTAACTGTTGCTTTTGTGCAACATGGACCTAATTACGTAGCAATCCTGTAGAAGATTGATTGAATGCATAGATCCTATAGATAATTGATTGAATTTATAGTTTATATGATATAGTACACTGCTGAAATCTAGAGCTTTTGGAGTGTATCTGCTGTAATGAGACAGGAGGTCCTTATGTCAGCAGCGATACAGATGCTAAATAGAGCTCACAGTAGCTTGCACTTCTCTACGCCCACATGGCCCTCTGATAAAGCTACAGCAGCAGATGTTGTAATACAGCACACTAAGAGCAAAGCATCTGCAGCAAGCCCCTGAGGAGCCGATGGAGAGGATGGGAGTGGTAGTGGCCCTGTATAACAGTCTATTTTTACTAAGTGTGAAGTGTAACTTCAGGTACATTCAGTAGCAGCGGATTCCAAGTGCCATTTTCTGGCACCAGTAAAGAAGTATGGAGGCATGTTCGTTGGCTGCAATTTAGCACTTGTAAGTGTATATGTCCACTGTCAGATCCAGACGTTAGATGTAACTAGGTGATGGGTGTCTTAGCTGTGGTCCCTCACCTTCCAGCAGTGTCTTTGATGCATGTGTTAGCTGGCCAGTCTGCTGTCTGACTTCTCAAGGATTTACTTGAGGCTGTAAATAGTTGGTGATGATCTCTCTGGAGAATCTGTAACAGGAGCAGGAATTCTGCAGTATTCTTCCTCTCCTATCTCAGGTTGCGCAGGAGAACAGGGGCGGAACAAGGTGGTTAGCCCTGTTCCTGCCAGCCTTTGCCAGCCATTACCTCACTGGTAGATATGGCCAAAAACATACAATAAGACAATACATAACTATTCAGAATCAATTGCAGGTACCCCAGGTATAGGGTACTGCACATCATGGTCCAAAATTTAAGGGCTATGAGAAATTGACTAAAAGGAGTTGTCTGGAGGAATAAAACTTTTTAGAAAAGGTAAAAAAAAAATTAAAGAAGCATTTCTGACTTAAAGGGGTAGTGCCAAGTTTACAAGTGTTCTGCTAACCACAAGATAGGGGATAACTAACTGACCGGTGGGGATCAGAGTACTGGGACACCACTGATTCCGAGTATGGAGGTCCAGTTCTCTCGATCTGATGGAGTGGCAGATCAGACATGTGCCTGTTGCCTATTCAGTTTCTATGGGACTGCCGGGGATGGCTCAGAACTGGGCTATTTCTGGCAGCCCCGTAGAGACTTGTTTGAGCTGCAGGACATAAACCCAACCTGCTGCTCCATCAGATCGGAGAAACAGGACCTCCATTCTTGGGATCGGTGGGGGTCCCAGTGGTTGGATAGGGGATAACTTGGCATAGCCCCTTTAATCAATCCCCCACCAGTGCCATTCTGATGTTTATGTGCCCCTACCAGTCTCTGTTCCCTGGTCTTGTCTCAACACATAGGAATTGTCTGTTTAGTCAATCACGTGGTCATTTCCTGCCATTTCCTATGCACTGAGACTGGACCAAGAAGTGGAGACTACTGAGGATCTAGTACACAGAAAAGAGTTCAGCCATGGTCAGATTTATGCAGAGTTCAGTACACAGCAGAGAGATCCCCCATGGTCAGATATATGCAGAGTTCACTGCAAAGGAGAGATATCAGCCATGATGTGATGTATGCAGATTTCAGTACACAGGGGTGAGATCAGCCGTGGTCAGATATATGCAGAGTTCAGTACACAGGAGAGAGGTCAGATATATGCAGAGTTCAGTATACAGGAGAGAGGTCAGATATATGCAGAGTTCAGTACACAGGAAAGAGGTCAGATATATGCAGAGTTCAGTACACAGGAGAGAGGTCAGATATATGCAGAGTTCAGCATACAGGAGAGAGGTCAGATATATGCAGAGTTCAGTACACAGGAGAGAGGTCAGATATATGCAGAGTTCGGTACACAGGAGAGAGGTCAGATATATGCAGAGTTCAGTATACAGGAGAGAGGTCAGATATATGCAGAGTTCAGTATACAGGAGAGAGGTCAGATATATGCAGAGTTCAGTACACAGGAGAGAGGTCAGATATATGCAGAGTTCAGTATACAGGAGAGAGGTCAGATATATGCAGAGTTCAGTACACAGGAGAGAGGTCAGATATATGCAGAGTTCAGTACACAGGAGAGAGGTCAGATATATGCAGAGTTCAGTACACAGGAGAGAGATCAGCCGTAGTCGGACATATGCAGAGTTCAGTACACAGCAGAGAGATCCCCCATGGTCAGATATATGCAGAGTTCACTGCAAAGGAGAGATATCAGCCATGATGTGATGTATGCAGATTTCAGTACACTGGGGTGAGATCAGCCGTGGTCAGATATATGCAGAGTTCAGTACACAGGAGAGAGGTCAGATATATGCAGAGTTCAGTACACAGGAGAGAGGTCAGATATATGCAGAGTTCAGTATACAGGAGAGAGGTCAGATATATGCAGAGTTCAGTACACAGGAGAGAGGTCAGATATATGCAGAGTTCGGTACACAGGAGAGAGGTCAGATATATGCAGAGTTCAGTATACAGGAGAGAGGTCAGATATATGCAGAGTTCAGTATACAGGAGAGAGGTCAGATATATGCAGAGTTCAGTACACAGGAGAGAGGTCAGATATATGCAGAGTTCAGTACACAGGAGAGAGGTCAGATATATGCAGAGTTCAGTACACAGGAGAGAGGTCAGATATATGCAGAGTTCAGTACACAGGAGAGAGGTCAGATATATGCAGAGTTCAGTACACAGGAGAGAGGTCAGATATATGCAGAGTTCAGTATACAGGAGAGAGGTCAGATATATGCAGAGTTCAGTACACAGGAGAGAGGTCAGATATATGCAGAGTTCAGTACACAGGAGAGAGGTCAGGTATATGCAGAGTTCAGTACACAGGAGAGAGGTCAGATATATGCAGAGTTCAGTACATAGGAGAGAGATCAGCCGTAGTCGGACATATGCAGAGTTCAGTACACAGGAGAGAGATCAGCCATGGTCATATGTATTCAGTAGATAGGAGAAGTAGTGGTTCTCAGGGAAGCTGGATGCAGACAAGCCAGAATAAACAGGCACAGGAATTGCAAAGCTGGGGGGTGGGCACGGGGCAGCAATTATTGGAATTGACCAAATAGCAAGTGCAATTCATTAAACTTTGGATGCTGAGAAACATAGATCAGAAAAGGTAGAACAAACAAGGTGTAGAGCTGGCATAGAAGGAAAACTGCAAGGCATGACTGGAAAGTCCAGAGTCCAAGTCCTGGTAAGTACGGTTCCTGACAACTTTGTATCCAAGTCAGAAAATGTATTAACAGTAGATGCATTTCAAGGGGTTATCTAGAATTTGGAAACGTCTGTCCAGAAATTGCATTACTCTTGCCCATAGGCTATGTATGATATTGCAGTTCAGCCTCAATCCCTTGAGTCAGACGAGAGTGGCAGTATCTGGGCAATAGTAGACCCTTTTTTCTAATCCTGGAGTCTCTTCCTATATTGTATTTTCCAAGAGTGTAAATAACATAGCTGCCTGTAAAAGTGAACGTATGCAGGGTGATCTGGATCTAAGGGCTGAAGATGTGGTTTTTTTTTACAACTTAGCAACAAGCTACAGATATCTGGTAACCATGGTATATTCACTGACCATTCTGGTCCTCATAGTTATTTTTAACTAAAACTATGGGAGCTCATTTATCTAATAAAATGTACCAGAGACGAGGTGTAATCTGCATTATGAGGCTTCTGCAAATGATGTGCGCTATATTTACTAAAAGTGTATACAGAAGAAAGTTGTGGTCGGCACTGCGCAGTGTGACTAGTCCATGTAGGCGGGCACTGCTTCGTATTCCCGTGACATCTGGTGGTGCTCAGTGTAAAATAGGTAAAAATAGGTACACAAAACTTTAATTTAAAAGAAGAGAGAGCACGGCACTCGCCATCAATCTTTGCGTGGATGCGGGCACAGCACAGTCGGAAGGCTACAGTGGTTTCGCGCTCACTGCGCTTCCTCAGGCCTCACGTGACGACGCTGGCGCGCACACGTCAAATACTCTCGCGCCAGCTACGTCAAATACACATGACACAAATATTTTAAAACACATTATACTAAATGTTCAAATATTAACAAAGCAAAAGAGCAAAAAACATATATTACAGAAGGGATTATTAGATAAATACTGACAGGTCATTTTTTATCATTTAGTCCAAGCGGACCCATGGCCTTGGTTCTAATAATCCAAGCCGCCTCTCTCTGCAACAAAAAGCGACCCCCTATCTCCCCCACGCTCTGGAACCCCAACTACCCGAATACCGGCACATTTTAATACATCACCATTACCCCCATGGGTTTCATGCACGTGCTCCATCAATCTTGTCGCTCCAATCCTAGTTTCTATAGATCTTTTATGTTCTCTGAACTTAATATATAAACACCTGATAGTCTTCCCTATGTAAAATCTCCCACAGGGGCAAAAAATTACGTAAACTACAAATTGTGTCTTGCAAAATATAAAATGCCTCACAATATGCTCAACTCCTCCTATCCTTGGGTGTTTATTTCTATACATATACAGTATTTACACATTGAGCAATGTCCACAAATAAAATTCCCATGGGGGGAACCTCTCCCTAGGCCAGGCATCCTCAAACTGCGGCCCTCCGGCTGTTGTAAAACTACAACTCCCACAATGCCCTGCTGTAGGCTGATACCTGTAGGCTGTTCGGGCATGCTGGGAGTTGTAGTTTTGCAACAGCTGGAGGGCCGCAGTTTGAGGATGCCTGCCCTAAGCAATTGAGATCCTCTTCCTGAAAGTTACTCCTTACAATCACATCTTTAATAGTTCTACTCTGTCTAAGGCTCCATTCACACGTCCGCAAAATGTGTCCGCATCCTTTCCGCAATTTTGCGGAAAGGGTGCGGACCCATTCATTCTCTATGGGGACGGAATGTGCTGTCCGCATCCACATTTGCGGATCCGCACTTCCGCATCCGTGCTTCCGTTTCCGCAAAAAAATAGAACATGTCCTATTCTTGTCCGCAATTGCGGACAAGAACAGTCATATTCTATTATGTCGGCAATGTGCGGTCCGCAAAATGCGGAACACACATTGTAGCTTTCCGTGTTTTGCGGATCCGTGTCTCCGTGTATCCGCAAAACACATTGCGGACGTGTGAATGGAGCCTAAAACTAACAATAGGGTTGAATTGTGTCTTTTCCTTCAATGAATCATCTTGGGACAAAATATGCCAATTATTTAAAATGGCCCTATTAATGACAGGGGCCATGGGGGTATAGTCAATAGTAAAAACCGGTCTCCTCTCTCTATCCAAATCTCGATCCCCTGTCAACTTCACATCCAATCTCTCAGGTTCACAAGCCCTCCTGAAGACCTCATAAATCTACATATTAGACAGGGGCTCAGTAACCGAGCCAATTCCTGTCACAATGGGGCGCCCTGGTGGGTCTACCAGTGATTTATGTACTTTCGGTATGCAGTACCATTCAGGATTAATGGGGAATTGAGGGTACAGCTTCTACTCCGTGTTCTTTGACAGAATTCCCCTTTCTGTATACTTCCATAATTTCTGATATTTCTGTGTGGGGTTAACTTTTAAAGGGACATATACATCCTCTTTACTGAGCTGTCTCTCAGCTTCATGAACATAAGATTTCTTATACATCACCACTATATTGCCACCCTTGTCGGCTGGTTTGACAATCAAATCTTTACAACTGGTAAACCATTTTAAGGCCCTCTTTTCCCCTGTATTCAGATTTTCCTTATCAGATGAATATATCAATGATTTAACTTCTCTCAAAACTTGTTTCTGAAATAAATCCAGACTACCACCAGCCGACAAGGGTGGAGTTAATGTGGACTTGATGCCTTTATTAAAAAATAAACTTGTCACTTGATCATATCGCTCTACATAAGGATCATCCCTCTGGATCTCCAACAATGTATCTAGATGTTCCGTATCACTGTTAGCACTAAAACCCAAAGTACCTACCACCCATGGTCGTTCCCCCTCTATGTGTATGCTTGACCATCGAACTGGCCCCCTGGAAATGCTTAAACAGGTTAAGTTTCCTAACTGACTTAAATAAATCAACCTCAAATCCCACCTCATCAAATTTCTCTTCTAGGCTATCATTTAAACCTTTGGACAATAAAGAGAGGCAATCAGTGTCCAACTGCACTTGCGTCAAATTGACCACATTATACCCAGGCGGTAGTTCTCGAACATCTCCTACATCTAATATCCGTGCATCCACGTGACTTGCTTCCTTTTGTATCCGGTTCTTATTTTTCTTTCCTTTTTGTTTGCCCTCTTCTGATTTTTCTTCTAAAGGGGGCTCCATATGTGACACAGCTCGATCAGGACTCTGTTCTCTCCTCAGATTGATGGAGCACGTCCATGAAACCCATGGGGGTAATGGTGAATGTATTAAAATGTGCAGGTATTGAAGTAGTTGGGGTTCCAGAGCGTGGGGGAGATAGGGGGTCGCTTTTTGTTGCAGAGGGAGGCGGCTTGGATTATTAGAACCAAGGCCATGGGTCCGCTTGGACTAAATGATAAGAATGACCTGGCAGTATTTATCTAATAATCCCTTCTGTAATATATGTTCTTTGCTCTTTTGCTTTAATAATATTTGAACATTTAGTATACTGTGTTTTACGTGAGAGTATTTGACGTGTGCACGCCAGCGTCGTCACGTGAGGCCTGAGGAAGCGCAGTGAGCGCGAAACCACTGTAGCCTTCCGACTGTGCTGTGCCCGCATCCACGCTGTTTTTATCGGTGAATAAAGCTTGTTGGCGAGTGCCGTGCTCTCTCTTCTTTTGATTGATTACTAAAAGTGCCGTTCAGTTTTCAGACCTGAGCGCAGCACTTTTCCTCTGATCAAAAATAACGAATCTCTGACACAAACGGATGCAAAAAGAGCACAACGGGTTCTTAAAACAAAGGATCAGTTTTTTTTTTCCTGTTCTTCTGATGGATCAGAAGAGCGGAAAACAAAACGGTGATGTTGTTAACGAAGTCTCAAGGCGTTAAGAAGAGGTTTGATGTCAGAGGGGCATGATAAAAAAAATATGCTATGAATAGGGGATAACTTTAAACTGGGAACAACCACTTTAATTTGCAGTAGAAAACTGGTGAACTCACTTTGAAACAATTTTATTCTGTAGTTCGGACAATTTATTTCAGTTTGCATGACCTAACGGAAAAGGGGTGTTATCTGGTGAAAAAGGGGTATAGTTTAGGATCCGCCAACGGGCACACTAACTTTTTGGTGCAGCAGTCTGGCACAAAATAAGCCAACAAAAGTGTAATTTGGAGTGAGCCATGGTGATGAATCTGGCTCATTTTTAGACTCACGCCAAAGCGTGCGCTGTGTAAAACTTATTATTGGTACATCAGTTCCAGTAGGTTTGAAAGTCATAGAATAACGTTAGAAAAATATGGCTACGCTTTTATGTAAACAACCCCACCCTTGTCCAAGGGCTGTATGTGGTATTGCAGCTCAGCCCAATGCACTTCAGTGGAGATGAACTGTAATACCGCACACTACCCATGGGCAGGGGTGGCGCTGTTAGTGGAAGAATACAGTCATGTTTGTCTATTGTAATGATTCACTTCAGTCTAAAAAAAAAGAGAAAACAATTCTAAATATGGAAACAATTTGTCATTTTCAATTGACTGCTTCCATTCCCAGCATGGTTCTAAGCCTCTACACTATTAGCATCATTTATTCCCATGGAGGATATAGGAGCTCTCCTTGTTATTCTAGATTCATTTAGATACATTTTTTGGTATTAGCAGATAATTTTCAATATTACGGATTGTGGATTGACCTTGTTTTATGGTTTTGGTTACTAGTAGTGTTGAGCGAACTTCTTTTTTAAGTTCGGCGTCTAAAATTCGGCTTCCGGTTAGCTGAGAATCCCGATATGGATTCCGAATTCCGTTGTGGTCCGTGGTAGCGGAATCAATAATCGGCCATTATTGATTCCGCTACCACGGACCACAACGGAATTCAGAATCCATATCGGGATTCTCCGCTAACCGGAAGCCGAATTTTAGACGCCGAACTTAAAACAGAAGTTCGCTCAACACTAGTTACTAGGCCTAAAATCTGCACTGGTCTGTGTTGAACATTATTTAGCGCTTCAATGGGATAAGTTGTATTTAAAGTAAATTACATTAAATAAAATATCTAGCTCTAAAAACATTTGATTATAGATTTATTATTTTTATTTCATTATTTTATATTTATTGTTTTGTTTGTCATGGACCAATAACGGCAATTTTGTACTGAGAAAATGTTATAATGAATACAGTGACGTAACTCGAACTGCCTGGGCTCTACAGCACATTTTTTGAAGACCAGAGCAAATAAAATACTCACCTCTCCTCTCCTCCGCTCTTCGTACAGCACTGTGTCTAGGCACGAACTACACTGTGACCTGAAGTCGCACAGCGTTCCAGGAGTATGACCTGTCCTGAAGCTGTGCGCTCCCTGGGTCCTGATAATAAATCCATTTGTCCTCCTCCTGGGCCCCTTAAGGAGTTTCCTCTGCTTCCGTGGTAGCTACACCCCTGATTGAATATGATACTTTATTTTTGTAGTTCAAAAATCGATTTTGAAACATATAATTTTTTTTCTTTTACAATTTTTTTGTCTTATTTTCTCTACATGATAATTGGAGCAGACATCTCATACGAGCTGCTGTCCCAGGCATTTGCTTTACAGCACCCACATAGACGTAGGAAACCTCAACAGGAAAAGGACTCGTTGACTTCTATGGGACTGTTGTGGGCATGCTCTGTGACATGTGCTGAGAGAAAGAGGAGGGAGCCGGGCCGTTTCCATCACCTGTTGTCAGTGGTGGATCTTAGGTGATCTCCTTCCAGCTTTATAATGGAGGAACCATCATTCATTGTAATATTGCTCTCTGAAAATAGTAATATGGTTCCTGACCTTATCTCCAGTGTATCCAGAAGAAGCTAAAAAGTGATCCCTACAAATCAGGAAGCGCTAGCCTATTGCTACCTGTATTGAATTGTATTGTGCATAAAAACCTCAGGTATAACAGATGGTTTTCTTACAGCACAGTTTCCATCGAATGGGCTTCTCCACTAAAACCCATTCATGAGATGTTAACTTGACATATTCCCCTTTCCCTCCAGGGATTTAGCTGTAGGGATCTGGTCAATTTTTAGTTGTATTGAAGGAACACATGGGTGTGAAGGCCTGAATTAAAGATTTATTTGCCCAAAATGGCTGTATTTCAAATGCCTGAATCAAACCCCTGTATGTAAAGGGTGTATCTCACACGGCCCGAACCAGTCTAGGCAGGGGCGTAGCTGAAGGCTCATGGGCCCCGGTTCAAGAGTTCAGCTTGGGCCCCCCTTTCCTTAGCGCTTGTGGTCAGGGGCAGGGAAACACATTGCCTTCCTGCTGCCTGAGGCTAAATCTGAAATGGCACCTTCCCCCCAATGCTGAGTTCTTGACTTAACCCCTTCCCTCCAGCCGGAGGTGTAACTTGACCAGCATGCACTTTCTATAATACCCGTGTCTTCTTATGTAGCACAAGGGTCTTTGGGCCCCCTCAGGCTCCTGGGCCCGGTAGCGACTGCTACCTCTGCACCCCCTATAGCTACGCCCCTGGTGTGAATGGAATTCCCTTGGAGATGCGGATGCGGTGCGATTTTCACGCACGGTTGCTAGGAGACGGAAACATGGTTATAAGGGAAAATAATAGCATTCTGAATACAGAATGCAGAGTACAATAGCGCTGGAGGGGTTAATTTTTTTTTTAACTCACCTTAATCCACTTGCTCGCGCAGCCCGGCATCTCTTCTGTCTTCATCTTAGCTGCTTGCAGGAAAAGGACCTGTGGTGACGTCACTCCGGTCATCACATGATCCATCACCATGGTAAAAGATCATGTGATCATGTCAACCACAGATCCCCCCCATAGCAGTGTTATACCATCCACAGACGCCCCATAACAGTGTCAGCCACAGACCCCCATAACAGTGCCATCCACAGACCCCCATAACAGTGCCATCCACAGACCCCCATAACAGTGCCATCCACAGACGCTCATAACAGTGTCGGCCACAGACCCACATAACAGTGCCATCCACAGACCCCCATAATAGTGTCATTCACAGGCTACCATTAGTTCAAAGCCCACCAAAAGCACACCTTTTGGTTCAAAATATTTTTTTTCTTATTTTCCTCCTCAAAGACCTAGGTGCGTCTTATGGGCGAAAAATACGGTAACTAATTGTCCGATAGATGAGACCCCCCTTAGGTTTTATATACAGTATATATAAATATATATAACTCCCTAGTAATTACTGTAACTTGTTTCCCATTGTTTATGTCTTTAATGAAGGCAGGTAGGATATTGGCTTCATTAACACTGTAATTCTGCTGGGACTATATTGTCCTAGTTCTAGGATGAGCAGAGTACAGAAAGAGATGGTAATTGTACGGCGAAACACTTGCAAACACTGTACATTACTCAAAAAGCCAATAAAATGGTGGAACATGATTACATTTAATATACAAGCTCTTGCAGATTTTGCAGGAAGACTTTTTTTTTGTACACTAGATAGAAATAATATAAATTTATGGCTCTGCATTAAAATGATGTGTACGGCCTGTACATTCTGTCAGTCCTGCAATATCATATTTTACATTTCTCTATTTGATTAGGAGATGTAAGGTGTAAGTGCTAGATATTAGATCTCATGATAGAAAGAAAGAATATGCAAATTATTTTAAAGGGGTATTCCCACATCAGACATATACCCACAGGATATTTCAGTGTTGAATAGACCAATTGACACTATGCTAGGAGAGGTGGCTGCTGGCTCTGATGTTTTCATGACTCCCTTAGATATGAATGGAGATAGTTCTGGACATGCTTAGCCACCTCTCCATTCATTCTTCATCCAGATGGCTGAGGAAAAACCTCTTTTAAACCATGTCCACTTTTGCAACCCCTTTTTTTCATGGTTTCAATGAAATGTTGCAGATGGTCTTCAATAAGAATCTCAAGCCTTTTTGTGTATAGAGCTCTTATGCCAGTGCGGGGCCGTTCGAGGCAGCCACCAGCAGGGGATCTGGCCACCAGAAGCAGAAGAACGAATTAATTATTTACTTTCAGGGCCCATGGCAGCAGGGGTCCTAGCCAGGCACATACACGTATACCTACAGAGGAACTGATAGACTCCTGAGTCCAGTGCTGCACTAGTAAGCATCAGGAGTACAAATCACTGGCGCTAGAAAAGAATGGCAAGACGCTAGCCAGCGCAATTACGTTCTTTACCTATGCAGCGCCTGCCCACAAACAGTTTAGGACTGGAAAAGGAGACTGGAGAGCTCAACAGTAGCACTTTGACCTTAACTAGAGTGAGGTGTGACTATGGGCCCGTAACTACTGTGTGGTGGCATTAAGGAGGAGCATTACTGTGAGGGGGGACTAAAGGAGTGCGGAACACTAAGGGGGCATGACTACTGTGTGGGGCAGTAAGGAGGCATACAGAGCCCAGGCGGCATACTGTAAAGTAAACTGTTGACTTCTCCTCCTGTTCCGGGTGAGACTAGCCATGGGAGGGGGGTTGTAGGGAATTTCTAACTTTCTACAAACATGTTTTTTTTTTATCTCATGGGTAATTTGACACACTTTACCTGGGGCTAGGATTCAGTTTGCTGCCCTTGACTTTTCAAATGATCGCTCAGAACTTGTCGCTTGTCTCCCAACCCCCTTCTGGCTATGCCCCTGGTTTATAAGTTGCATGATCTCTTATGAAACCTTAGAATATGTATCTCAATGTTCACATGAGTGCTCCATGCTTTCTCATTGATTTTGACATAGGACATAGTAGTAAGAGTTATATATAATTCTGCAGCCCTTTACTTCTTCCCTGCTAAAGTAGTAGATAGATAGATATGAGATGGAGAGATATAGTGCTCAAATAATTTGAATACTGCATCTTGCTCAAATAAGAAATTACAATTGGGCTGTTTGTCAGTAGAGGGAATTTGCAATTTAGTAACGTCCCTGTGATTACAGCAGCCTTGGCACTCAGTCAGGCAGTATATAAGAGCGTACTAAGAAAAGAAGGGGGAGACGTGGCAAGTATCATGTGACCTTGCATGGTTGAAGTAATGATGACAGTGACCAGGTAGACGCTCCACTGTATTGGTAACACAACAGTCTATGATAACTTCCTGTTGGTCAATTAGTAAGAAATGTCTACAGCACAAACAGATGAGCTGTGAAGGGAAAGGCTCCACAAAGCACCAAGGTGCTGCTCATGAGGATCTAGGAGCACTGTGAAGTTTTTATTATTCACTGATGGTATGCCTTAATAGCAGTTTACACTATACGGAAGCATTTCAGGTATTGTGACAATTGGGTATTTGTGCTAACTTCAGGCCTAGGAGAATTAATCAACTGCACTAACAATTACAAGTATTTTCCATAACATAGTTCAAAGAAGCTGAAAATGCAGGATAATGTCACAAGAGGCTGACTTTCATATTGTTACAGCATAGAAGATAACATAACAGTTATTCTGCTATAGACAATAGTCTTTGGTTTGCCTACACAGTCCAGACGTCGTGCTAGCAAAAACACAAAGGACTGACTGAACTCAGTGATAACTGTTAATTGCAGCTTTGTAATAGACAATTTCAGTTATTACCAGCAGCCTTCAGCTGGTAATTTTACAATCTCCAGTCACAGGTCTCCTGGATCTTGTCTTACAATTGGAAAAAATACAGATGCCCTTTACTCCTATATGAATCACGGCAGTGTTTTATGGTTTCAGGAGCTGTAGTAGTGTCAGCTGTGATGTTGTATGAGTAGTTTGCAGTTGTCAGGCATGGTTACTTGTTGACCTGTTTGTCCAAGGTTTTGAGGAGCTGTTAAGGGGGGTAACTTAGAAATCTTCCATGCAAAATCTGTAACAGTGCCTCTGACCTAAAATGCTAAATTTATAGTTCTAGGGTCTTCTTTTAAGAAAGAGAGGATTTTTTTTTATCTTTGTGGGGAGAGAGACATTTAGGTTTTAGCCCCTACCTATCAAGTACCAAATGTCTGTGAAGGTTCTCATTTATCCAGGTCATGGTATATCTGTAAAGAATAAATCAAGGCACTCAGTCACTCAGAATTGAGAAAGCTCGTTGGAAGAACGAGTGAAACGTTTTCAAGAAATCTACAGTAAGTCCAGTTGCCTTGATTTATTCTTTACAGATATATCAAGTCCCAAGTATAATATTACTGTCCTTTTAAATGATTCAGAGACCATTGGGCTCATGAGTGACTGCAACCTCTATACACCCTGTAGGTAGGGTCCTGTGCATGTTTGCATCATGCTATAGTCCTTTCTCATCTTCACTTTATAGCTTTTTGTTAATTGTGTATTATTTATAATAGCTATTGATAGATTGGTTTTGGGTACATATTCTACAATCTGGCCCCGTCTGACAAAGGTTCCTGGAGCTGACTGTTACTTCCATTTTGTCTCCAGCTTACTGTTGAAATATCCCTTCTCTTCTGTCTTTGGACCTGCAGGTCTGCCATAGCGCATTCATGAATTAGAGATGAGCTAATTTTCAAAAAAAAATCTTGTCCAAATTGGCCAAGAAATTTATTTCGGGAATGAATCAATTCTACCTGAATCAAAAGTGCTTTAAATGCCTGGAAAATCTCTGGAGAAAAGTATAACCAAACATGATGACAAATCGATTCACTCATCTCTAATACCATGCAATAAGTAACTACCTGTCACTATTATCTGAATAAGGGGCATGCGCTTCTTGCACATATTCCTGTCACTGGACATTACTCTAGTTAAAAAAAAAAGAAGACTCCTGATCTAATTTAGTTAGCCACCCATTGTGAAATTCTATTACTGGGATGCCAGCCTGTACCAAAGTTTTTGCCAAAATGCCTCCACCAATTTTGATCCATTGCCGTCTGACTGACCTGTCATAGAACTTCACAACCACTTCTCTATAATAATAACTGGAAAAAAAAAAATCATCACTGAATCTGTAACCTTACAATGTATTTATCTTCTTCACACTATAGAGCAATCCTATTGAATTCCAAAATAGGTAGACTGGACAAGAACCAAGGAAGATAGTTAATGACCTCTTTGCTTTCGGACTACATCAAAAGGAAGAAAGCATGTATCACCGACTGCACCTCTAATAATAATAATGAGTTATTCCAACAGACTCAACAAAAACATTTAAAAGCTCACAGAAGAGCAAGAAATCGTAGCCTCAAGCCTTTTTTTTAGGTTGGTTCCATTGAATAAAGACACAATGCAGCATTTTATCATAGGACAATTTACCAGTATCATATACACTCACCTAAAGAATTATTAGGAACACCTGCTCTATTTCTCATGAATGCAATTATCTAGTCAACCAATCACATGGCAGTTGCTTCAATGCATTTAGGGGGGTGGTCCTGGTCAAGACAATCTCCTGAACTCCAAACTGAATGTCAGAATGGGAAAGAAAGGCGATTTAAGCAATTTTGAGCGTGGCATGGTTGTTGGTGCCAGACGGGCCGGTCTGAGTATTTCACAATCTGCTCAGTTACTGGGATTTTCACGCACAACCATTTCTAGGGTTTACAAAGAATGGTGTGAAAAGGGAAAAACATCCAGTATGCGGCAGTCCTGTGGGCAAAAATGCCTTGTGGATGCTAGAGGTCAGAGGAGAATGGGCCGACTGATTCAAGCTGATAGAAGAGCAACGTTGACTGAAATAACCACTCATTACAACCGAGGTCTGCAGCAAAGCATTTGTGAAGCCACAACACGTACAACCCTGAGGCGGATGGGCTACAACAGCAGAAGACCCCACCGGGTACCACTCATCTACACTACAAATAGGAAAAAGAGGCTACAATTTGCACGAGCTCACCAAAATTGGACTGTTGAAGACTGGAAAAATGTTGCCTGGTCTGATGAGTCTCGATTTCTGTTGAGACATTCAAATGGTAGAGTCCGAATTTGGCGTAAACAGAATGAGAACATGTATCCATCCTCTGATGGCTACTTCCAGCAGGATAATGCACCATGTCACAAAGCTCGAATCATTTCAAATTGGTTTCTTGAACATGACAATGAGTTCACTGTACTAAAATGGCCCCCACATTGACCAGATCTCAACCCAATAGAGCATCTTTGGGATGTGGTGGAACGTGAGCTTCGTGCCCTGGATGTGCATCCCTCAAATCTCCATCAACTGCAAGATGCTATCCTATCAATATGGGCCAATATTTCTAAAGAATGCTATCAGCACCTTGTTGAATCAATGCCACGTAGAATTAAGGCAGTTCTGAAGGCAAAAGGGGGTCCAACACCGTATTAGTATGGTGTTCCTAATAATTCTTTAGGTGAGTGTATATAAAAACATATAGTTCATTATGTCTAAAGAATGATCAATAATGCAGAGCCAAATAAAGTTACCTGAGATGAAGATGTCCCAGCCTAGGTAGCTGTGTATATGATCCTATGGTTCCATGTGTGGAAGAGCCCTTTGCTTTTGGACATGATGGCCAAGTCCTAGCTCTTCCAAGCAGTTCTGAATTTGCTCATTAGAAGATCCTATATGTTCAAAAAGTCGAAATCTTAGTATTTGTTGGAGCAGTGTAGGCAACCTAAATTTATTTTCTCAGGTTTGGTGGTTAATCTTTCAGTTTGGTCTCCTGAAGTCCTGCGCATGTCTGCTGCTTCTCTCCTTGTTCCTGTACATACTTTAGCAAGGACAGTGCGGCAGACATCACAGAGCTCCTTTTTTTGCTGCTGTCCACTCTGCCTTTCTTCAGAAAACATTGTTTTTGCACTGATGAAATGATGCTTTCAGGAAAACGCTGGGAAACATGGAAACAGCGTGCAGAGGACATCAGGGGAGCTACCAGCCACATTGAATACCAGGATTCAGGTAGGAAACTTTGGGTGCTGGTCTTTATAACAGATGTACCACTTTAAATGGAGAGGTGGAATAATCTTGTAACATAATATAAATTGATACAAATGATTTTTACTGTATCAGTTAATGGTGTATTGCAATTCTTTTCATAATTATGTATCATCAAGTCAGTTTAGACTGCTGATGACTATATGAATGATGTTTCCTCAAGCTGCCTCATCTTCAGACTTCTTAATGACATTTACCTATTTCTTATTGCTGGCCATTAACTTTCTCTATACTTGTTCAATTTAGAAATCCTATTTTCTTATACCCTTCTACGAAATTCTTGGTTAATAGAGGGAGAGTTCCCTGTTCTGGATCCTCATCTTTTGTCCAGAATGGTGAACGGTTATAAAGAGTGTCTTTCACTGTGGAGGACCTGTTCTTTCCCCTGTTACACAAGGAGCACATATATGAATGTGAGCTGTGTAATGTTTAATTTCCCCTGTGGTGCTGCTGTACAGTAGGGGAATCGAACAGTTAGTACCAGATTTTACTACAGATTAAAGATGGTCATTGGAGGTCCTAGCAATAGGACTGTTTGGAAACAGTTTATTATCATAGCAACCTACTAATATGTAGGGATTTCACAAAGCAAACAAGTGGACAGCACCTTTAAGGAAAAGGACATTCGGATAGACCTATTAAATTGGTTGTCCAACCGCAAAACAAATTTTGTTGAGGGTCGGGATAAGAATAGTATGCACTCACCTATTCAATGCTGCTCCTTTCCAGTGCCAAGGATTATGTTGCTATGTTACTGTTCCTTCCAGTCTCCAGGGAACCAGAAGTTTGACATCCTGTCTGTGGTCATGAGCACCGCTGAAGCCATTCACTGGCTTCAACAGTGATGTGTCTCCAAGTGGCATGTGACCATGTGTGGTTCTTTAAATCCAGGGAGTTTTCTCACCTTTATTTGGCAGTTTTAGGACTGTTGAGTGGATGACTATTCAGAGTTCTGCCATTGGGATGGCTTCTCTTTATGGTCTTCCAATGAGCTCATATGTATGGCTTTTATGAAAAAGCACTGAAAAACATAGAAAGAATATCTTGATGTTCCCACAAACAAAGAAAACATTGGTTTTATTTTGGAAATATTCATCGGGACCTACCTTTGCTATTGGAAACTCTGCATTCTACTGGTATGGTGGATTGTAAATTTTATGGATATTTTCTTAGCACATTCTTCTTTTGTTTATGTCTCAATTTAAACCCATTTATTAATTAGGATTAGGGGATTTTGGGAACTACTGATTCACATGTGACAGCCATACATTTCAATCAGTTTATTCAAACCTTAGATAAAGGGCTTATTCCATGATTAATGCAAAAAAATTAAATCAGACATCATATAATACATGGCAATCTCTTTTCTTTTTTTTTAGCAAACCTAGAACTAGCCCTGTAACTCAAATGGATACATTCATTGTTTCTGTTGCTCAGGGGGTGTTTCCTTTCTGCTGCAGCTCTCTCGCTATCACAGCTCAGGAGGCAGGTGAAGGATGGAACTGAGCGTGTGTGTCCATCTCAGTGAGGTGGACATGGAAATAAGAAAAAGATAAAACAGCAGGTGGCACTGTACAGATACATTTTATTGAATAACCCATGGGTTTTACTAAATGTTTAATTACATGCAATTACAAAAGTATTCAGAGCCAGGTGCTAGTTTGAAAACGGCAGAATGTTTTTTTTGTGGGTCTACCCCTTTAACTATTCTGATCTGTGAAGAAGAAGAAGGAAAGATGGGAACCTTTGTATCGGCGTCGTAAGCAGGAGTCTGATGCTAGGTAAGTATTGGTAAAAGCAGATAGTAATTTTATTTTCAGTCGACTCGTTTCTTGAGCGGAACGCCCCCTTCATCAGTACAGTAATACACATGTAATCTATATACAGCGATTTTTAAAACCATTTTTGGCACACAGGCCAGGGAGTGGGAAAGGGAAGAGGGAGAGTGGGCAGATCGGGTGTGTTTCTGCATAATCTTATATGTTAACAGTGCAATGGAGGGATTCCCTACATGTTAATAAACAATTGTGAACAGAGAACGTATTCTGTTTGTCTTTATTTAAATTGTGGATCGGCGGTATGCTAGTTTAACATATGACAAGTGCGATCGTCAATATATGACAAGCTCAATCGTGTTGTGCGCTTGTTATACAGTAGATGCTGTGGTGGACTGGGTGCAGAAGTTAAATGGTGAAAACACTATCTATGTTTCACCAAGTTCAAAGTATATATTCAGTGTCAGGAGGCAACTATTGCCACTCCGTGACTATTTCATAAGAGCTGCGCTGTTTTTTCCCCCGCCTTCTGATAGAACCGAAGGCTTACAGATTGGAGCGCTGCTCTGCAGTTGTTATGCTGGGTAAGAGGCCAGTTCCGTGGCAGGGGAAGAGCTGAGTCCGATATCTGTACCTACGTGGAGATGTGTGGTTTATACACAAGGTATTCAGCCACGGTGGCTGGGTAGGACGGATCTAAGTGCAGGTATGGCCACCGATGGGGGTAACATAATATGTACAATATATACGTGATTATATAAGGTTCACAAAGGTATTGCGTTCGATTGGAGTGCGATACCTTCATTTCATGAAATCATAATTACACTGCGTGCAGAATTATTAGGCAAATGAGTATTTTGACCACATCATCCTCTTTATGCATGTTGTCTTACTCCAAGCTGTATAGGCTCGAAAGCCTACTACCAATTAAGCATATTAGGTGATGTGCATCTCTGTAATGAGAAGGGGTGTGGTCTAATGACATCAACACCCTATATTAGGTGTGCATAATTATTAGGCAACTTCCTTTCCTTTGGCAAAATGGGTCAAAAGAAGGACTTGACAGGCTCAGAAAAGTCAAAAATAGTGAGATATCTTGCAGAGGGATGCAGCACTCTTAAAATTGCAAAGCTTCTGAAGCGTGATCATCGAACAATCAAGCGTTTCATTCAAAATAGTCAACAGGGTCGCAAGAAGCGTGTGGAAAAACCAAGGCGCAAAATAACTGCCCATGAACTGAGAAAAGTCAAGCGTGCAGCTGCCAAGATGCCACTTGCCACCAGTTTGGCCATATTTCAGAGCTGCAACATCACTGGAGTGCCCAAAAGCACAAGGTGTGCAATACTCAGAGACATGGCCAAGGTAAGAAAGGCTGAAAGACGACCACCACTGAACAAGACACACAAGCTGAAACGTCAAGACTGGGCCAAGAAATATCTCAAGACTGATTTTTCTAAGGTTTTATGGACTGATGAAATGAGAGTGAGTCTTAATGGGCCAGATGGATGGGCCCGTGGCTGGATTGGTAAAGGGCAGAGAGCTCCAGTCCGACTCAGACGCCAGCAAGGTGGAGGTGGAGTACTGGTTTGGGCTGGTATCATCAAAGATGAGCTTGTGGGGCCTTTTCGGGTTGAGGATGGAGTCAAGCTCAACTCCCAGTCCTACTGCCAGTTTCTGGAAGACACCTTCTTCAAGCAGTGGTACAGGAAGAAGTCTGCATCCTTCAAGAAAAACATGATTTTCATGCAGGACGATGCTCCATCACATGCGTCCAAGTACTCCACAGCGTGGCTGGCAAGAAAGGGTATAAAAGAAGAAAATCTAATGACATGGCCTCCTTGTTCACCTGATCTGAACCCCATTGAGAACCTGTGGTCCATCATCAAATGTGAGATTTACAAGGAGGGAAAACAGTACACCTCTCTGAACAGTGTCTGGGAGGCTGTGGTTGCTGCTGCACGCAATGTTGATGGTGAACAGATCAAAACACTGACAGAATCCATGGATGGCAGGCTTTTGAGTGTCCTTGCAAAGAAAGGTGGCTATATTGGTCACTGATTTGTTTTTGTTTTGTTTTTGAATGTCAGAAATGTATATTTGTGAATGTTGAGATGTTATATTGGTTTCACTGGTAAAAATAAATAATTTAAATGGGTATATATTTGTTTTTTGTTAAGTTGCCTAATAATTATGCACAGTAATAGTCACCTGCACACACAGATATCCCCCTAAAATAGCTAAAACTAAAAACAAACTAAAAACTACTTCCAAAAATATTCAGCTTTAATATTAATGAGTTTTTTGGGTTCATTGAGAACATGGTTGTTGTTCAATAATAAAATGAATCCTCAAAAATACAACTTGCCTAATAATTCTGCACTCCCTGTAGAAACAATGGGTGATATGAACATAATATATATATATATATACAATATATGTGCTTATATAAGGTTCACATAGGTATTGCGTTTGATTGGAGCGCATGTTAGAAACCTTCATTTCATAGATAGCTAGATAGGATAGATGAGTAAATAAATAAATAAATACATATATAAATATATAAAAAAAGGTAATACGAGCAAATGGCCACAACTTCATTATTCCATGTAGGGTAATCTTCAAAAAAAATAAAAAATAAAAATAATAATCACAAAAATAATAATAACAAATAATAAAAATGATAACTATATAGTATAATTACCCCAGGTACAAAGAAATGGTTAAAATGTGTATTAAAATATAGTTTCATTAATCTCATTCAATCCGTGTGGCATAAGAGTGTCTAATTAGTAGATCTAGTATACCTCCTGTTTTTGGAGGCTACTGAATCTGTTGACCAGGTTTTCAGTTATGTAATCGATGGGTGTGATTTTCAGCAGATGTTTTTCTTTTTCTGGCATAGCCATGCAATGTCTGGAGAGGCTATGTTTTTGATATTGTCTTTGAATGTTGTATCTATGTTGGTTCACACGACAGTGTAATAATGCCTGTGTCGTGCGACCAACATATTGGAAACTAGAGATGGCCTTGCGGTTCGCCCGGCGGTCATTTCGCGGCGAACTTTGCACGTTCGCGATTCGCCGAACATACGGCGATGTCCGCCAGCGCCATATTCTTTTGCATTGCGCCCAACTTTGACCCATGACAAACATCAGGTGGGACAGGACAGCCAATTGAGACGTTTCAGCACATGGACACACCACCACCCTATTACCGGACCCCGATCTGGCGGCCATTTTACATTTTGTGTTTTGCTAGTGTAGGGAGAGGTTGCTTTGTGGAGCAGGGACAGACTGTTAGGGACACTAAACGCTAGCTAATAGGGCCACAAAAGTCCTTTTAAGGACTGGTATAGGTGTGCTATCGATAGGTGTGATATACTGAGGGGTGTGATATACTTATAATATACTTTCTAACATAGAAAGTATATTATAGTGCATTTGTACTGTGCAGCAGTTGCGTGCGGTTCTGCTGCGATACTGCAGCCACACAGAGGAACATACGCTATTGGAGTAACTAATTGCAACTAGTGTGATATACCTGTTGCCCCCCCCCCCCAAAAAAAAATTATTGTGGGGTAAAATATACCTATAATATACTTTCTAACATAGAAAGTATATAGTGCATTTCTATTGTGCAGCAGTTGTGTGCGGTTCTGCTGCGATACCGCAGGTATCTAAGAGGGACAAGCGCTATTGGAACAACGATTTGCAACGGGTGTGACATACCTGTTGCCCCCAAAAAAACTGATTGAGGGGTTTGATATACCTGCTTCCATCAAATACTGATTAAGGAGTTTGATATACTTGCTTCCACCAAATACTGACTAAGGAGTTTGATATACCTGCTTCCACAAAATACTGATTTAGGGGTCTGATATACCTGCTTCCACCAAATATTGATTAAGGGGTTCCATATACCTGCTTCCACAAAATACTGATTGAGGGGTGCGATATACCTGCTTCCACAAAATACAGATTGAGGGGTGCGATATACCTGCTTCCACAAAATACTGATTAAGGTGATTAATATACCTGCTTCCACAAAATACTGATTAAGGGGTGCGATAGACCTGCTTCCACCAAATATGGATTAAGGAGTTCTATATACCTGCTTCCACAAAATACAGATTGAGGGGATTGATATACCTGCTTCCACGAAATATTGATTGAGGCCTGTGATACACCTGCTTCAAAAAAATACTGATTAAGGTGATTGATATCTCTGCTTTCACCAAATATTGATTGAGGCTTACGATACACCTGCTTCCACAAAATACTGATTAAGGGAATTTATATACCTGCTTCCACCAAATATTGATTGAGGCCTGCGATACACCTGCTTCCACAAATACTGACTAAGGGGTTTGATATACCTGTTTCCACAAAATACTGATTAAGGGGTTTGATATACCTGCTTCCACAAAATACTGATTGAGAGGTGCAATATACCTCCTTTCACCAAATATTGATTGAGGCCTGCAATACACCTGCTTCCACAAAATACTGATTAAGGGGATTGATATTCCTGTTTCCACCAAATATTGATTGAGGCCTGTGATATACCTGCTTACACAAATACTGATTGAGGCCTGCGATATACCTGCTTCCACAAATACTGCTCATTTCTAGGGACTTTGGCACAAGGTCATTTTGAAAATTACAGGCAGAGGAAGAGGCAGGCTGTTCCGCAGGGGGGGTAGTGGGAAGTTAGAGAAGGTGCGTGCGATTACGTCAAAGGATGCACCAGAGTTGGTTGAGTGGCTCACCCAGCCTTCCGCTTCTGTACCCTCCTCATCCTCTGTATCTGCACCCTCCTCACTCTTTGCTGTGTGCACCCCCAAAGACACCACCACCATGGCCCCTCCACTCGAGTCAGAGGAATTATTTTCCCATCCATTCCCAGACCTTACTGATGCGCAACCATTCTTGGAATCAGATGAGAAAGCGAAGGTAGCAACGGCCGCCACCCAGCAGTCTGACTACAGTACCCAGATCAGCCCAAGGAGGGTGGTCCCCGCTGTTGCTGCCTACTCCGAGATCTCGCCGCCGTTAATGACTACCTGTACGAACTCTGCAGCAGGACAGGTTCTGGGGAGCTTGGTTTCTTTTCACCGCGCAAGTGGCTGCTCATGCGCGATGCATGCGGCCAATTGATGAGATCAAGACACTGCCTGGGTACAATCAGTGACATCGTACCTTACACATTATTTCTGGAGCATGCATTGCGTCGTGTCATTGATCAAGCCGTCGAGGAGCAGGAGATGGAAGATGAGGAAGTCGCAATGCTGAATGACTTCCTGGGGGGGGGGCTACTCCATCTGAGACAAGTCAGCAGGAATCTGAAGAGGAGGAGGAGAAGGATGGTGGCTGGGGGGAGGAGGAGGAGGAGCAAGAAGAGCAGGCTTTGAGGGAGACTTTAAACTTTTCGGGGATCCCTGGTGTTGTCCGTGGCCTGGGGGAGGAGACCGAGGAAGACATTCTCCTGGGCCATGAACAGGAGTCAGGGCGCTCCACCGCTACCAATTTAGTGCAAATGGGGGCCTTCATGCTCCAATGTTTGAAGAGGGACCCCGGTATAAAAAGCATAAAGGGTAGAGACCAGTACTGGGTGGCAACGTACTTAGACCTCCGGTACAAACACAAAATGGCGGACATGTTACCAGCATCACATAGGGCTGTCAGAATGCAGCATTTCCAGGCCTTGCTTCGAGAGATGCTGCATTCTGCTGTTGCGGGCGCTGGCAGAGGAATTTCCACCCACAGCAAAACAGGTGCGGGTACCAATCCTACTGCGCCTGCAAGAAGAGGGCGGTTTGAAGATGTGTTGGTTGCTTCGGATATGAGATCATGCTTGCAGCCAAACGATCGACAGCGGCCCTCCAGATCCAGCCTCAGGGAACGCCTAGACCGACAGATGTCCGACTATATTGGGTTAACGGCCGATGTGGACGCTTTGAGAAGCAAGGAACCCCTGGAGTACTGGATGTGCAGGCTTGACCTATGGCCAAAGCTGGCACAATTTGCCATGGAACTCTTGGCTTGCCCCTCGTCGAGTGTCCTGTCCAAAAGGACGTTCAGAGCAGCAGGGGGATCGTGACCGATAAGAGCACTCGCCTAGCTTACGACAGTGTGGACTACCTCACTTTTCTAAAAATAAATGAGGCATGGTTTTTGGAGGAATTCAAGACCTGTGACGACCACTTGGAATTGAATCTCCTCATGCCAAACCACACATATCCGCCACCACCCAGAACAAAGAATGGTCCTTGTCTTATGTATATACGGCATAAAATGCCTTTTCTGTCAGGTGAATGCCTAATTTTTGGGGCCTCTACTCCAGTGACCTACAGTAAAATTGTTATCCAGTGACCGCCTAATGTACCTCCACCCACATAATAATTTGTTCTTTCTGTCAGGTGAATGCCTAATTTTTCGGGCCTCTACTGGCCTACAGTAAAATTGTTATCCAGTGACCGCCTAATGTACCTCCAACCACATAATCACATGTTCTTTTCTTTCTGGTGAATGCCTAATTTTTGGGGCCTGTACTGGCCTACAGTAAAATTGTTATCCAGTGACCGTTTAGCGGTACTTTTACACTAGCGGCAGGGGACTCCGGCAGGCTGTTCCGGCGGGTGAACGTGTAAGACCGTGAACCGGGGAGGGACCCCCAGGATACAGCGAAGTCACAGACAAGAAAAGCGACACCGACACCAACATTTGTGCAAAAAACAGAAACTTTACTGAACAGTAGATTTCAACACAATCTCAAATGTAGTGAAAACGTCCTGAAGTTACATACGCTCGACTTGGAAGCCGAGACCCCTGTGCTGCACAGCATAGCATCCCAAGATGTCAGACAGACACCACTTGCAATGCTTTACCTATTGCGAGCACAACTATCACTGCCTCGCTTTACCTATTATTACCCTAGAGAATGGGAATAATTGTGTGGGATGCAAGATACAGGTGACCAGCGGTGCAGCACAAGAGCTCACAATCTTAAAGGTATGTACTATAATTTTCCCCTTGTTCCTAAACGACACTGTTGCACGTGTCCTTAATACTCCCAGCCTAGACGTTGGAGTAGCTTTGTAACACAGTCCTTGTAGCACAATCCGTGTGACACGATCCTTGCAACCTGCTGCACACAGAATCCTTATCTATCTGACTAAATGCAGGCATGAATCACAGTCTCTCGTATGTCCAGGCTCCCACAATTTACTGTGGTGTGTGCACGATCTGGCTTACTGACGACCCGGGTATGGTCTTTATCTGATGGTGACTTAAACCAAGTTAAAAGTCCTTCCATCCACCATAAGGACCTGCAGAGTCTGTAGCCACGTTCCACGGCTCTTCCAGCCTTCCGCGAACTGATCCTCTCTCTCCTGGACGACATCTGGTTCGCTGACAGTCATCAGTCACTTCCAATAGTGACCCTGGCCACTCCAAGTCCCATTGACGCGAGGATGGCACTTAATGCTGTCTCCCAGTCTTTGTCCAAACATGTCTGCTCAGCTCACATTTCCTGCTTCTTCTCAGCAGCAGCATGAGTCATCAGTTCCACCTCTTATTCAATCACTTAGCAATAAAAAAAAATTCACATCAACAGAATTAGAAATCGTATTTAAGCAGTAGTGGCTGCTTCACCCTCTTACAAATGCAGTACTTTTAGTCCGGCCGCCTCTCGGCATGCGCTGCCGTGCTGGCGCCGGAACTCCGCCCCCACCCCCATTATAGACAATGGGGACAGAACGGCAGTCCGGGGGCACACATGAACTAGCGGCAGGACGGATCCGACAGGCTGTTCACCCGCCGGAAGAGCCTGCAGGAGTCCCCTGCCGCTAATGGGAAACTAGCCTAATATACCTCCAGCCACATAGTCACTTGTTCTTTTCTGTCAGGTAAATGCCTAATTTTCGGGGCCTGTACTCCCGTGGCCTAAAATAAAATATCTCTCGGCTCCAGCAGGGCACATTTTTTAGAGAGTTTCCCTTTAAGACGCATAAAAATGTCCCCTGATGAAAATACATATTTTTTGTGGGAATTTTTGCCATTGATCCCCCTCTGGTATGTCACTGTCCATGTTGTGGGACTATTTGTGCACTTCTAGTAAGTATTTGGTGGCTGCAAATATGACCTGAAGGTTTTTCAGGTTCGCCTGCCATTAAAGTGAATGGGGCACGACGCAAATGTGTGGTTCGCAAACATTTGATCGCAAACGTGTGTTCGCGAAACGTCCCAGCTGATGTTTGTCCATCACTATTGGAGACCACAACTGCATTCTATTAGATAGATTACATAACTGGAATAGCAGGTCACATAGTGTTTTATATTAAAAGTGGTCCAATTTTTGTTCGAGATAACATTTGTGCGATTGTGTTTAATTACGTTACAGCAAAGACACAGTTTTGTTCCACATCTAAAGCTACCTATTTTTTTAGTGAGTTTGTATATGCTATTTTGGCAGGCCCTGGTATGCTGCTTCGGTTAACTGGGGGCCAAAATGTTTCTGATGGTTGGTGCCCTCCTGTAGATCATTCGGGGTTTTGATGGTAAATATTTTGCCAGATAGGGATCCTGTAATAGAATGTGCCAGTGTTTGGCCAATGTTGTACGTATAATTTTATTTGATGCATTGTACTGGGTGATAAAGTTTACACTTGTTTCTGTTTGTGTTTTTTCTTTTTTTGTAGCTTGTAGGCAGTTCTCCTGTGTGCTCAAGATACTCCTGGTGTAGGCATTTTTTTAAAGTTCTTTTAGGGTATTCCTTATTGATAAATCTTTTTTGCTAAATTTTAGCTTGTTGTTTGAAGTCCTCATTTTGTCTTGCAGTTGCATCTGATATGTTTATATTGGCTATATGGGATGTTTTGTAACCATTTCTTGTGGTGGAAACTATAATAGTGAATATAACTGTATCCACAGATTTGAAGTATGTTTTTGTTACAAGATGGTTATTTACATTGGAAAGGATGATGTCCAGGAATTCTATTTCGGTCTTATTATAGTTTGGGGTAAAAGAGATCCCCCAATTGGTGTTGTTTAGGGTATTACAAAATTCCAGTGCTGAATTTTCATCTCCATCCCAGATATTGAAGATATCATCGATGTATCTATTATAGTAGATAAGCTGCTGTATAGGGGGTAGAACATCTAGCATATGCCACTTTTCGAACTCCCCCATAAAGAGATTTGCGAAGGACAGTGCTACTTTCGTCCCCATTGCGGTCCCCCTGCATTGGTGATAGGTTGTGTTATTATATATAAAGTATTTGTTCTCCAGAATAAAACATAGACTTTCTAAAAGGGATTCAACCTGGGGTGATTTTAATATGGGGTCCTTTTCTAGGGTAGTTCTTATGCATTGCATACCTAAACTATGTTGAATATTTGAATATAGGGACGTTACATCACTAGTGAGTAGGGCATATGTGTCTTTCCATGAGATGTCTCTTAGTTCCCGAATAAATTGACTGGAGTCATGGAGGTAGCTAGGTAGTGCTTGCACGTATGGTTGTAAAAACAGGTCTAAATAATATGAAAGGTTACTTGTAGCGCATTTTGTATTTGAGATGATAGGCCAACCAGGAGGATTTTCAGTGTCTTTGTGGATTTTTGGGAGATGGTAAAAGTAGGGTGTGCATGGGGATCTCGGAAGTAGGATTTATTTTTTATTTATGTATTGTTTGTCATAGGCACCTTTTATTAAATTAATCAGTTTCTTGTTTATATCAGGGAATGGATTGTCGCAGATTTTTTGATAATATGTGGTGTCGTTAAGGACATTTTGAGCTTGTTTTTCATAGTCATCATAATTCTGGAGAACCACCCCACCACCTTTATCTGCTGGGTGGATGATTAAATCCTTATTGTTTTTTTAGGCTATTTTGTTCTTGTGTAGTGAGGTTCCCTTTTTCCTTAAAGGGCACAGATTTAAGGTTAATTATTTTGAGATCGGTGGATACTAAGTCAAAATATATTATGTCCCTGGTTTTGGAGAGGGAAGAAACTGGATTTAGACTGAACTTCTTGGTGTATGTATATTAGTAATTCGCTGTTGGTTTCTTTGTCAGTTTTATTTTCATGGAAGTTTTTGTGGGAGTTTTTGATATTTTCTAGCTCAAAATGTCTCTTGATTGTCAAGTTCCTCCTAAATTTTTGCATATCTAGGAATAACTAAGATGTATTGATGGTATTATGATAGTATTGATGGATTGATGGTATTATGCGGACAATAGGAAAGTCCTTTCTGTAATAGTTTGGTCTCAGTTGTTGTTAGTATACTGTATGGGTAGAGAGGTTGGACATTTTCACTGTAGATATAGGATCTTGTTCTATTTTATTGGGGTTTAGAGTGATTTTCCTTCTTTGTTTACCTCCCCTACTACCTCGTGTTCTGATTTTCTTTTTCCAGGGGGTGGGTTTGAAGTAATGGGTGATTTGCGGGGTTGTCTTTTGGGGGTGTTTTTTGTTTAAATGATCCGTTTTCTCTAGTTGGGGAGGTGGGGTATTTTTTTGCATGGCCTAAAAAAGGTACCAGTAGATAACTCCTCTACTGAGGAGTTCTTGGAGAAGTTCAAAGCATTAAAATCAAAGTATTTTGAATACAAAAATAGGAAGCGTACACCCATTAAAGAATGCCATATGGAGGATTGTGCCACCTCTTCCCTTATTCACCTCACCCCAACTGCTGGGAATAACAATATATCGAGCCTCTCTCTTACTCTGCATGAAACTGCTAGTAAAAACAATCCATTCAGCCTCTCCCCCAGTCTTTCAGTAACGCCCCCCCCCTCCCTCCCATACACAAGCGGCTGGTTATCTCTTAGATACCTCTCTAGCCAGCGACATTACCATTCACCAAATATCTTTACAAGATACCATATTATCACTATTGACAATACCAGTTCAGGCGCAGGCATCCTGTATGCTGATTGGGCAATATGAGCAAAGCACAACTTAGCCGTTGTGACTCTTCCTAACAACAGTTGGTAAGCGCAACTATTTCTTATGCTATCACTCATGAGGCGCTGCCTCCTGTCCCTTTCTTCTCTTGCCTTTTACTATTCTGCTTTGTATTGTAAAGGGAGTGCACCCTACTACAACTTTTACTTTTAGTTAGTATTCACTAAATAATTGAGAGAATATTATCTAACATAGTAACAAAAAAAGACATTTGTCCATCCAGTTCGGCCTGTTATTTTCGCCACTTAAGGGGAAAAAAATTCCTTCCCGACTCCAATCAGGCGATCATAATAACTCCCTGGATCAACGACCCCTCTTTAGTAGCTATAGCCTGTAATATTATTACGCTCCAGAAATACATCCAGGCCCCTCTTGAATTCCTTTATTGTACTCACCATCACCACCTCCTCAGGCAGAGAGTTCCATAGTCTCACTGCTCTTACCGTAAAGAATCCTCTTCTATGTTTGTGTACAAACCTTCTATCCTCCAGACGCAGAGGATGTCCCCTCGTCACAGTCACAGTCCTGGGGATAAATAGCTGATGGGATAGATCTCTGTACTGACCACTGATATATTTATACATAGTTATTAGACAGGGGCGTATCTAAAGGCTCATGGGCCCTGGTGCAAGACTTCAGCTTGCCCCCCCCCCCTTCACTCAGCGCTGGCGCACCTAGTTTTTCTGCTGCCCGAGGCAAAAATTTAAACGCCCCCCCATGCCATATTCTCAACCAAACCCCTTTCCTCCAGTCCTACTGTTAAAGGGGTTGTCCTGTTTTTACTACGACAGGTGGAATTCAAACTGTCAGATCGAGTCACGTGCAGCAACTCTGACAGATCTCCTCAGAACACCCACAGGGCAGGGCGTGACAGCGTCACTATTAGGCACAGTTCACACTTCAGTTATTTGGTCAGTTATTCTCATCATTTATTGTCAGCCAAAAGCAGGTGCAGGTCAAACCCACATAACAGGTTTAGATCTAGTCATGATACCTAATATGAGAGAGTAGGCTTGGCTCCTGAATTTGACTCACAGAAACTGATGGAAATAACTGAAGTCAGAACTCAGCCTTACAGGTCAATGTTAGCGTCAGGTCAAATTTATCGGCGAGGACTGAACTGTGCAGTGGCCCAAGATGTAGTAGCCCTGTGATAGAGTAGGGAGAGTGGCAGCAGTAGTGATGAGCGTCAGGGGCAATATTCGAATTCGCAATATTTTGTGAATATGTGGTAGAATATTCATCATATATTCGCGAATATTCGTATTCGAGATTAAATCGGCAATGTAAAATCGCGTAAGATCATTTTCGTGATTCCGAAAAATCTGCAATGTAAAAATCGTGTAATACAAAGTGGGTCAAAAACTAATATATAGCACTATAGAATATTATTTTTAATTATATTTTTTGTCATTTTTTCCATCTGAAGTAAACAGTCATTGGCCCACAAGCAACTTAAGCAGGTAAGAATCATGACTTCAGATGGAAAAAAATTATGAATATTCGTAAGAAAATCAAAAAACAGCAAAAAAAATGCAGATCCTGTATTTTAAAGGGGTTATCCCATGACTAATGTAAAAAAATAAAAATCAGACATCATATAGGACATGACAACCAGACCTGTACCTCAGATGGATCCAGAGATCTCCCCATTAATTGCTCTGCTAGATTTATATCAAGCTGACAGCTCAAAGTGGGTGTCTTTTCTGCTGCAGCTCAGGGGTCGTGTCTCAGCCTCCCTATCTCTCCTGTCTTCATTTATTAATGATCTTGTAGAAGGCTTGCATAGTAAAGTATCAATTTTCGCAGATGACACTAAACTGTGTAAAGTAATTAACACTGAAGAGGACAGTATACTACTACAGAGGGATCTGGATAGATTGGAGGCTTGGGCAGATAAGTGGCAGATGAGGTTTAACACTGACAAATGTAAGGTTATGCACATGGGAAGGAATAATGCAAGTCACCCGTACATACTAAATGGTAAAACACTCGGTAACACTGACATGGAAAAGGATCGAGGAATTTTAATAAACAGCAAACTAAGCTGCAAAAAACAGTGTCAGGCAGCTGTTGTTAAGGCCAACAAGATAATGGGTTGCATCAAAAGGGGCATAGATGCCGGTGATAAGAACATAGTCCTACCACTTTACAAATCGCTAGTCAGACCACACATGGAGTACTGTGTACAGTTCTGGGCTCCTGTAAACAAGTATGTATTCACAGATTGAACAATGTCCTGTTCAGGGAATTCTATAGTAGAATGTGATCATAGACATAAGGATTCACAGTAATACCATCATTCTAAAATATAACTTTTAATATTTACGTATAATATAATCAATACACCCTTTAAATATATAGATATTTATTATCTATATATTTAAAGGGTGTATTGATTATATTATACGTAAATATTAAAAGTTATATTTTAGAATGATGGTATTACTGTGAATCCTCCTGTAAACAAGGCAGACATAGCAGAGCTGGAGAGGGTCCAGAGGAGGGCAACTAAAGTAATAACTGGAATGGGGCAACTACAGTACCCTGAAAGATTATCAAAATTAGGGTTATTAGGGGAGATCTAATTAATATGTATAAATATATCAGGGGTCAGTACAGAGATCTATCCCATCATCTATTTATCCCCAGGACTGTGACTGTGACGAGGGGACATCCTCTGCGTCTGGAGGAAAGAAGGTTTGTACACAAACATAGAAGAGGATTCTTTACGGTAAGAGCAGTGAGACTATGGAACTCTCTGCCTGAGGAGGTGGTGATGGTGAGTACAAAGGAATTCAAAAGGGGCCTGGATGTATTTCTGGAGCGTAATAATATTACAGGCTATAGCTACTAGAGAGGGGTCGTTGATCCAGGGAGTTATTCTGATTGCCTGATTGGAGTTGGGAAGGAATTTTTTATTCCCCTAAAGTGGGGAAAATTGGCTTCTCCCTCACAGTTATTTTTTTGCCTTCCTCTGGATCAACTGGCAGGATGACAGGCCGAACTGGATGGGCAATTGTCTTTTTTCGGCCTTATGTACTATGTTACTATGTTACAACTCAAGAGGAAGTTGAAAGATATAACTGAGCATGTGTGGCCATCTGAGTGAGCAGGACAAAGAAATAAGAAAAAGGACAAACAGCAGGTGGCGCTATACAGATACATTTTGAATAATTCGGTGGCTATGTTAAATTTTTAGTTACATGCAATTACTAGTGTTGAGCGAGCATGCTCGGCCGAATACCAGTTCGGCTCGAGCATCGCTATGCTCGGCACATGGCGGTACTCGGCCGAGTACCGCATGTGCTCGAGCACAATGCTCGAGTCTCCTCCCCGCACGTTTGGCGGCTGCTAAGCAGCCAATAAATGTGCAGGTAAGTACTGCCTTCACTGTAATGCCAGTAGCCATATTGGCTACTGGCATTACAGTGATTGGCTGGCCGGAACACGTCGACGCATGTTCGGCTCATTCTAAGTCAGGGAGAGCTGAGGATAGGAAGGGACAGAGTGTGTAGGGAGTATAATTTAATATTATAATTGTACAAAAACGTTTCAGAGACCCTAAATTGCGCTAAATTGCTCAGTGTTAGGGAGAGCTGTGCATAGGAAGGGACAGACCCAAAAGTCCTTTTAAGGACTATTGTGTGTGACAGCAGCAATATATATTTTTAGCACATACTGCGCTAAATACAGTGTAATAGGCCGCTGCGGACAGTTAAATTATCCGCGTCATATCTGTTTAAAGTGTGCGCATCCCTAAAATATCAGTGATATCCAGTGCAGTATTTTCTGTAGACGGTGTCCGCTGTGGACTGTTAAATTATCCACGCTACATCTCCTGTTTAAAGTGTGCACATCCCTAAAATATCAGTGACATCCAGTACACTATTTCCATAGATGGTGTCCGCTACAGACAGTTAAATTATCTGTGCCACATCTCCTGTTTCAAGTGTGCGCATCCCTAAAATATCAGTGACATCCAGTGCAGTTTTTCCATAGACGGTGTCCCCTGCGGACAGTTAAATTATCTGCGCCACATCTCCTGGGTAAAGTGTGCGCATCCCTAAAATATCAGTGTCATCCAGTGCAGTTTTTCCGTAGACTGTGTCCGCTGCGGACTGTTAAACTATCCGCGACACATCTCCTGTTTAAAGTGTGCGCATTCCTAAAATATCAGTGACATATAGTGCAGTTTTTCCATAGACACTGCGAACTGTGACATTACCTGTGGTACCTGTCCTGTATAACGTTTTCTCATCACAAATACTGTTGTAAATTTTTTGCACATACACTTCCAAATCCTACGCTACTGTATGTGTGACATACTTTCAAGAATATATCACATTTAAAATGAGGCGAGCAGTAGGGGACGTGGAGAAACTGTGCCTGCTGCCAGAGCACAAAAAAACAATCATCCAAGATACCTAGCTTCATGTCCCAGTTTGCAGGGCGGCGCAGGACACCACTCTTGAAGTCAGCCCAATGCAAGCAGGTGGTCGGTTGGATTGCAGCAGATAATGCATCGGGTAAGCACCATCCTGTCTTCCACCAAGTCCAGTCTCAGTAGCCAGGAGTCTGGTCCACAAAATCCTCACCCTGATCCTCCTTCCTCCCACCATTTACAGTGTGGCCAAACAAGTGATCCCACACTCGGATATTCCGAGGAGCTCTTTTCAGCGCCATTACTTGATTTGGCTCTCTCGCCAAGCACGCTTGAAGAGGGACATGAGATCTTGTGTCCTGATTCCCAACCTCTTGAGCATCCACAGTCACAAGAACATGATGGTGGTGAACGGCAATTAGAGTTTAATGAGGTGGATGATGATGAGACACAGTTGCCAATGAGTCAACTGCAATTACTGTCTCAAGAGGTTGATGAAGAGGATGAGACACAGTTGTCAATCACTGAGGTTGTGGTTAGCTCAATAAATCAGGAGGATGATCAGAATGAGCAAGTGGAAGAGGAGGTGGTGGACAATGGGGTCACTGAACCAACCTGGGAAGGTGGCAAGCCGAGCAAGGAGAGCAATACAGAGGGGGAGGGATCTGCAGCACCGCAACAGGATGAAAGAGGCAGTGGGGTGGCAAAAGGGAGAAGGCGGGCCTCACCAAACAGGCCCGCAACTGTTCCACGGAGCACCCCCTCGCGGAAATCTCCCTTGCCAAGGGGTAGATGTTCCATAGTCTGGCACTTTTTTGAAGCAAGCACAAACGACAAAAAAATAGTAGTCTGCAACCTGTGCCATGCGGAAATGAGCCGGGGGCGTGAACACTAGCAACCTCACCACCACCAGCATGATCCGCCACATGGCATCCAAGCACCGTAATAAGTGGGACGAACGCCTGGGTCCACAATCTGTGTCTGCCGGTCACACCACTGCCTCCTCTTCCCCTGTGTTACGTGCTGGCCAATCCCCTGTCGAAGGCACAGGCCCAGATGCCTCCCCACCTGCAACTGGACCTTTGCAAGCACTATCAGCGACCACATCCACTTCCGTGTCCCAGAACAGCGTACAAATGTTCTTACCCCAGGCATTTGAAGTGCAAATACCCAGCCACCCACCCAAAGGCCATAGCAATAAATGCGCAACTTTCCAAATTACTGGCCCTGGAAATGCTGCCATTTAGGCTTGTGGACACTGAGGCCTTCCACAGCCTGATGTCAGCAGCCGTCCCTCGTTACGCAGTCCCCAGCCGCCACTATTTTTCACGGTGTGCCGTGCCCGCCTTACACCAGCATGTGTCCCGTAACATCACCCTTGCCATGACCAACGCAGTTACTGGTAAGGTCCACTTAATCACTGACACATGGACAAGTGCTTTCAACCAGGGACGCTACATTTCCCTGACGGCACACTGGGTGAACGTTGTGGAGGCCGGGAGCGATGGCACAGGTAGGCTGCCTTTCCTGTGACCCACGCGTTTTACGCATTTTGGACAACACCGATTACTAGTTGTTCACCCTTCTCGACCCCCGCTACAAAGAGAACTTCTCATCTATCATTCTTGTGGTGGAGAGGACGAGCAAAATAGTGCAATACCAGAAGGTCCTCGTGGAAAAATTGCTCCTAAAATTTCCAGCTGACAACACTGGCGGCAGAGTACAGGGTTCCTTGGGCAACCGAGGAGGGGAGCAGTTCCAACAGAGGCAGGGCCACTCTCTAAAGCCTGGGAAAGTTTCATGACACCCCGCCAGCACCTTCAACCTGATGCGCGGCCTAGGGTCACAAGGAGGTAAAATTTTTGGAACATGGTGAAGGAGTACGTAGAAGACAGTGTCAGCATCCCCAATGATCCCTCTGTGCCTTACAACTACTGGGTGTCCAAGCTGGACATGTGGCATGAACTAGCGCTCTACGCCAGCGTTTTGTCAGAGGGGGTATTTAGTGCTGCTGGGGGCATAATAACTGATAAGCGCATCCGCCTGTCAACTGAAAATGCTGACAGGTTGACTCTTATAAAAATGAACAAGGCCTGGATTGCCCCTGACTTCTCTACTCCACCAGAGGAAAGCGGCTGAACATAAAGGCACTTTAAATGTGTTTTTTATAATGTACTGAATACACTGTATCCCCATGCACCCCTTTCACCACAAAAAAAGGTACATGGTTCAATCTTCCTTTTCTCGTCCTCCTCCTCTTCCATCATATCAACTTACTAGTCTGCCCTCGCTCCTAATGTTTTAGAGGGTCAGCTCACCAGCAGGCCCTCACTTACAATCTTTTGGAGGGTCAGCTCACCTGAAGTGCCTCACATATAATGTTTTTGAGGGTCAGCTCACCAGCAGGCCCTCAACCATAATGTTTTACAGGGTCAGCTCACCAGCAGGCCCTCGCCCATATCTTTTTCCATGGTTAGCTAAGCAGCAGGCACTCGCCCATAATGTTTTAGAGAGTCAGCTCTGCAGCAGACCCTCACCCCTAATGTTTTAGATAGTCAGCTCAGCAGCAGGCCCTCGCACGTAAAGTTTTAGAGGGTCATCAGCAGGCCCTTGCTCCTAATGTTTTTGAGGGTCACCAGCAGGCCATCAATCATAAATTTTCAAGGGTGTATGATGCCCTCCTTTATGTGTAATAAAGGGTGTATTGGAGTGCCGGTTCCTTGTAATTTTTGGAAGCCCCTTCACTTAGTGCATAGGCTTTATGACTCATGAGTATAGGAGTCCCACTACCTGAACAATTGTACCACAATGTGAATGAGGCCCGCCATTATGTGATATACAGGTTGTATTGGAGTGCCTCTCCCTTATAATATTTGGCAGCACTTGCACTTTATATACAAGCAAATATACAGGAAAGAATGTTTTCTAACAGTTTTTCTCTAAAATCGATTTTATCTTCGGTTTTGTGCGTATTATTGTCAATCTGTAAAAGTAGCGTACTGCTCGGACAACATAGTTCCCAGCAGCAACCTGGGAGTCCGAGATGCATCCAGACATCCTCCCCATGCTGTTCCCGAACCATTTCGGTGGTGTTTCCATAAATTTCTGACCTTTTCCTATGAACCAGACACCCTCCCCTCTTCAGAGCAGGGGGCACCTGGTTTAATGCTTGGGTTCTCCCATTGAAATCCATTGTGCTCTACCGAGCACCCGAGGTGTTCGACCCAAGCACTTTGGTGCTCAATCAACGCTAGTTCTCAGGCTTCTTACTTTCACATTGTAACATGTGTAGCCATCATTTTAGGGAAAAAAAAACATTTATTTACCACGAAACGTGAGGAAAACTGGATTTGTTGCAAATCAAATTTTTCCTAAACTTCAGATCAAATTCCACTTTGAATGCTTTGATTCGCTTAACACTAGTCACTGTACATCATCACAGTGGCCAATCCGTGCTGTCAGGGTCAGACTGTGTAGGGACACACTGCTTTGGCAAGAGATATGGTAACAACCAGTTGACAATTTATTCATAAGTTTCCATGTGGAATAGAAAATGTATGGCACAACATAGAATGAAAAAAAGAAGAGTTTCACAATAGTTTTTTTTATGGGGAATAATAGTTTTTTTTAACTAAAACAGACATGTTAGGAATGGTGAAACAGCATCACACCGGTCAACGGTTTGTGGCTGACATTGTAAGGCAGCCCTATTGTTGTGAACGTTGCTGAGCTACAATTCCACACACAACCTATGGTATGGTGTGCTTTTGCAAGAATTCTGTTCATATATCCTTACCCTGGCAAGGAGATATGGAACTTTGTTACAGGAACAGTCCCTAGAATAGTCGCGGTTTGGAGGTGGCAGCACTGAAGCAATATTGGCATAGATGAATGGGTAAGCCATGGGTAAGATAGCAATCAGGAATCAAAAGGCCAGAGGATGAGATGGGAGTGTAGTCAGGAATGGAGCTAAGGTTCATCACTAGGTGTGCAGTCGAGAACTAGCCAGAGGATGAGATGGAAGCCTAGTCTCGAATGAAGCCAATGGTCATCACTAGAAGAGCTGTCAGGAATCGACATGCCAGAGGATGAGATAGGAGCGTAGCCAGACACAGAGCCAAGAGTCATCACTAGGAGAGTTGTCAGGAATCAACAGACCTGTGGATGAGATGGGAACAGGGCCGGTGCAAGGATTTTTGCCAACACAAAAGAAGCTACATTTTGGCGCCCCCTTCCTCGCAGCTCACCTGGTCCTGGTCCCGTCTGCAGCAGCTGGCTTCTCCTCTGTGTGAGAAGCCCTCTAAGACACACCTAGGTTTTAGAGGAGGATAATAAGAAAAAAAATATTTTCCATTACACCTCAGGTCAGACCAGCAATCAGACCCCCAATGTTAATCAGACCTCAGCTCACAGCCCCAATCAGACCCCCAATGTTAATCAGACCTCAGATCAGACCCCCGTGTTAGACATCAGCCCCCATCCATCAGCCCCCCATGTCAGCCATCATGCCCCCATGTCAGCCATCATGCCCCCATATCAGCCATCATGCCCCCATATCACATTTCTCCCCCTCCATGTCAAATCAGCCCCCTATGTCACATCAGCCCTCGATGTCACATTTCCCCCCCTCTATGTCACATTTTTTCGCCCTCCCCCAGGGTGCGCCCTAAGGCAGCCGCTTGGTCTGCCTTATGGTAGCACTGGCCCTGGATGGGAAAGTAGTCATGAATGGAGCCAAGGGTCATCGCTAGGTGAGCAGTCGGGAGCTGGCAGGCCAGAGGATGAGATTGGAGCATAGTCAGGAATCGAGCCAAGGGTCATCATTAGAAGAGCTGTCAGGAATCGACAGCCAGAGGATGAGATTGGAACATAGGAATGAAGTCAAGGGTCATCATTAAAAAAGCTATCAGGAATCCACTTGCCAGAGAATGAGATGGGAACGTAGTCAGGAATAGAGCCAAGAGTCAGAGCCAGATCAACAGGTACCAAACAAACAATCCAAGGAGCTAAGCAGAAGCAAAATCCAGGTCAGGCAACTGAACATGACCGTTAGCAAGGACTGTGGCCGCATACTGGGTCACAGTGCTGGAACCACTTCCTACCTGAGGTACTTGTCTTTGGTGGACACTGCATGTGAAAAGGGTTGTCTCAAAGATTACTGAAATTGTGCAAATACTTTTAATACAGTGATGTCTATCTTACAAACACTACTCACAGAATGTGTATAGTTTTTATGAATATTTTTCTCTTCCCCTTAGTTAATATTTGTTTTGACTAAATAATATGAATCCAAATGGGAATTATCCACTCATCCCTATATAAACATTTTTCCGAAGCAGTGATGAGGCAAAAATTAATTTGTGCAAAAACGTTAAATTGTATAATTTAGTATTAGCCAGTATGAATAGCACATGCATTGCATAATAATTAGATACTTCAATGAGATCATGGGGTGAAATAAAATATTTCATAGGCTACAAAGGGGAATTTTGGTTTAGTTTAACTTGACTTAATGAAATACTACAGGCAAAACTGCTCACTGCGTTATACCTAGAGCACAATCTGAGCGGTGGCACAGGGGCCCTTAGGGTTTAAATGGGGTATTCAAGATTTTAATACTGATGACCTATTCTCAGGATAGGTCATCAGTATCTTATTGGTGGGGGTTCTGACTCCTGGGACCCGCACTGATCAACTGTTTGAGAGGGAACCAGTGCTCCTATGAGCACAGTGGCTTTATCTCTGCTTTTCCTATGCTAAGTGAAGACACTTTCATGTGTTACTCACATGGCCTAGGAGTAGCTCAGCCCTATAGAAGTGAATGGGGCTGAGCTGCAATACCAAGCACAGCCGCTATACTAGGTACAACGCTGGGCTTGGTGAGCTGCGAAAAGGCAGTGGCGCTCACAGGAGCGCAGTTGCCTTCTCAACACACTGATTGGTATCCTGAGGATAGGTCATCAGAATAAAAACCTTGGAAAACCTCTTAAAAGAATGCTTATGGATCCCTTTTGTCATCCCCCACCCTCTCAGTGTCACAGCCAGACAGTTGAGAAGCTCTGACAGGAGCCTTTCAGATCCTCCTCCTTGAATTTCTTTGTTTTGGTTTAGTTTCTCATCTCGTTAGTCTATCTCAGCTGTCATGCTGTTGGACTGATTGCTGCCCTTTAAGTTCCTCCCCAGAATGCAGTAGTGGGCGGCTTATACAACTTCCTGGAGTGTGTGTGCATGCTGTTCCTTGTTCCCAGTCCACAGTCCCCAGTCCCCAGTCCCCAGTCGTCTGCAAGATAAGTTCTGTTTATGTATTTATGATTTTCTGTTTTCTGGATCCAGGTGACCCTGACTCCCTCCGTGTCTGGGTAGGGAGCCGGTGGTCGTGTCCCCTCACTATTTTAGGGTCTTCAGGTGTAAGATAGTCGAGGTACGTGGATATGCACCCATCCACCTTTGGGGTGGTCGCATAGGCTGAGCAATAAGGGAGAGCGGCAGGTCTCTTGCAGGGGTCTCCCCTTTTGTTCCTTAGTTGTGGATCCAGTGAGTCATTGTTTATATTATTGTCTTGTTTCCTGTACACCATCCGTGACATTATAAGCCGCCAAAACCGTCTCAAGCATGGATCCGGTTTCACTTTTGGCTGAGCGCTTCCAGGGTCTTTCATTGGAGGTAGCTGATCTCCGTAAGACTTTTTCTCAGTTTCAAGTGACCGGTTCAGCTTGCGTTCATGGAGTTTGTTCTGAGCCTAAGATCTCGCTCCCGGATACGTTCTCCGGGGGTAGTGAGTATTTTGTGCATTTTAGAGAGGCTTGCAAACTCCATTTTCGCCTTCTTCCCCATTCCTCTGGTGATGAAAAACGGAGGGTGGGGATCATTATATCGCTGCTCAGGGGTAACGCTCAATCCTGGGCCTTTTCGCTGCCGGAGGGGGCACGGCCCCTCCGTTCAGTGGATGAATTCTTTTTAGCCCTGGGTCAGATATATGATGATCCGGATCGTATTGCTCTGGCTGAGTCTAGACTACGTCTGTTATGCCAGGGTAAACAATCCGCAGAGATATACTGCTCAGAATTTCGGAGATGGGCAGCTGATACTGGTTGGAATGATGCTGCACTCCGAAGTCAATTTTGCCATGGTCTTTCAGAGAGATTGAAAGATGCATTTGCCTTTCATGAGAGACCTACCTCCTTGGATTCTGCTATGTCTCAGGCCGTTCGTATTGACAGGCGTCTTAGAGAGAGAGGAGAGATCTCTCCTTCCTGTCATACTCAGTCCCGGGACAGTGCAGCGGTCTCTTTCTGTGCGCAGGGGTCTCAGTCGCTGTCAGCCCCTTCTGAGCAGGAGCCCATGCAGCTAGGGTTGATTGCCTCTGACGATAGAAGATTCAGCCCGCATGGGAGGGTTTGTTTTTGTTGTGGAGGTATAAATAATTTGGCAAATGTTTGTCCCTCTAGGAGATTCAGGCAGTTTTCTGGGAGTAATAAAGAAACTAAAAGGAAAAAATCTTTTAAAAATGTTCCGTCTGTTACTATTGGCAGGGTTGAGGCGGAAATTGAAGGTTTTCCGTTTGCTTGTAGTTCCCGTTTTGTCCTGCCTGCTAGGGTGGCGCTAGAGAGCAAGAGCATTTTTTGTGAGATTTTTGTGGATAGTGGAGCAGCTGTCAATCTCATTGATAATCAATTTGCAATAACTCATGGTTTCCAGGTATGCACTTTGGGAAAGGATATTCCTGTTTTTGCTATTGATTCCGCTCCACTTTCTCAGAAATCATTAAAGGGCATAGTTCACAATATTCGTTTAATTGTAAGTGATGCTCATGTTGAGGATGTGTCATGTTTCGTCCTTAGCGGTTTGCCTACTCCTCTAGTGTTGGGGCTACCCTGGCTCACTAAACATAACCCCACCATTGATTAGCAAGCGAGGCAAATAAATGGTTGGAGTGACTTTTGCAGAGAGAATTGCCTCATGACATCTGTTTCTGAGGTTTCTACTAAGGCCTCATGCACACGACCGTTTTTTTTTGCGGTCCGCAAAACGGATTTCCGTTGTTCCGTGATCCGTGACCGTTTTTTCTTCCGTGGGTCTTCCTTGATTTTTAGAGGATCCACGGACATGAAAAGTGAAAAAAAAAACTAAGTCAAGTTTGCATTGAAAATGATAGGAAAAACGGACACGGATCACGGACACGGATCACGGACACGGATGACTATCTTGTGTGCATCCGTGATTTTTCACGGACCCATTGACTTGAATGGGTCCGTGAACCGTTGTCAGTGAAAAAAATAGGACAGGTCATATTTTTTTCACGGACTGGAAAAACGGATCACGGACGCGGAAGCCAAACGGTGCATTTTCCGATTTTTCCACGGACCCATTGAAAGTCAATGGGTCCGCGAAAAAAAACGGAAAACGGAACAACGGCCGCGGATGCACACAACGGTCGTGTGCATGAGGCCTAAGACTGTACCACCTTTCCTCTCTGAATTTTCGGATGTCTTCTCTGAGAGTGGAGTTCAGGATTTGCCTCCGCACAGGGAGTACGATTGCCCTATTAATCTCATCCCAGGCGCCAAGCTGCCTAAATCTCATTTATACAATCTTTCCCAACCTGAGAGGGTCGCTATGCGTGCTTATATCTCTGAGAGTCTGAGAAAAGGACACATACGACCCTCGAAGTCACCTGTTGCCGCTGGTTTTTTCTTTGTTAAGAAAAAAGATGGTTCTTTATGACCTTGTCTCGATTTCAGGGAGCTGAACAGTATCACTATTCGTGACCCTTATCCGCTTCCTCTGATCCCGGACCTGTTTAACCAGGTTGTTGGGGCTAAAGTCTTTTCCAAATTAGACCTAAGAGGGGCATACAACCTGGTCAGGGTCAGAGAAGGAGACGAATGGAAGACGGCTTTCAATACCCCTGAGGGCCATTTTGAGAATTTGGTTATGCCTTTTGGTTTGATGAATGCCCCAGCCGTTTTTCAGCATTTTGTGAACAGCATTTTTTATCATTTAATGGGAAAATTTGTATTAGTGTATTTGGATGACATTTTGATTTTTTCTCCTGATTTCAAGACTCATAAGGAACATTTACGTCAGGTCTTGCTCATCCTGCGGGAGAATAAATTATACGCGAAACTGGAAAAATGTGTGTTTGCGGTTCCAGAAATTCAATTTCTGGGGTTTCTTCTATCCGCTTCTGGTTTTCGCATGGACCCCGAGAAGGTCCGCGCTGTGCTTGAGTGGGAACTTCCTGAGAATCAGAAGGCGCTGATACGTTTTTTGGGCTTTGCCAATTATTACAGGAAATTTATTTTGAATTATTCCTCTGTTGTTAAACCACTCACTGATATGACCAGAAAGGGGGTAGATTTTTCTTCCTGGTCGGTAGAGGCGCGTAAGGCCTTTTCTAATATCAAGGAGAGTTTTTCTTCCGCTCCCATCCTGGTACAACCTGATATTTCGTTACCCTTCATAGTTGAGGTTGATGCTTCTGAGGTAGGGGTGGGTGCGGTCTTGTCTCAGGGTTCCTCTCCTGCCAAATGGCAACCGTGTGCCTTTTTCTCAAAGAAACTCTCCTCCGCAGAGAGAAATTATGATGTGGGAGATAGGGAATTGTTGGCCATCAAGTTGGCTTTTGAAGAATGGCGCCATTGGCTAGAGGGAGCCAGACACCCTATTACTGTGTTTACTGACCATAAAAATCTGGCCTACTTGGAGTCAGCCAAGCGTCTGAACCCGAGACAGGCCAGATGGTCTTTGTTCTTTTCAAGGTTTAATTTTGTTGTCACGTTCCGCCCTGGGGTTAAGAATGTGAAGGCAGATGCCCTGTCACGTTGTTTTCCGGGAGGTGGGAATTTTGAAGACCCGGGTCCCATTTTGGCTGAAGGTGTGTTGGTCTCTGCTCTTTTTCCTGAGTTGGAGGCAGAGGTGCAGGCAGCCCAGTCAGAGGCTCCTGATCTTTGTCCTCCTGGGAGGTTGTTTGTGCCTCTCGCTTTGAGACACAAGATTTTTAAGGAACACCACGATACGGTCCTTGCTGGGCACCCGGGGGCAAGAGCCACACTGGATCTCATCGCTCGGAGATTCTGGTGGCCTGCGCTTCGTAAGTCGGTTGAGGGTTTTGTGGCAGCTTGCGAGACTTGCGCTCGTGCCAAAGTCCCTCATTCACGGCCATCAGGTCCTCTCCTTCCTTTACCCATTCCTTCCCGTCCTTGGACACATCTGTCCATGGACTTCATAACGGACTTGCCTCATTCCTCGGGGAAGACTGTGATTCTGGTGGTGGTGGACCGTTTTAGCAAAATGGTGCATTTCATCCCTTTTCCTGGTTTGCCCAATGCTAAGACGCTGGCGCAGGCATTTATTGACCACATTGTCAAATTGCATGGTATTCCTTCAGACATAGTCTCTGATAGGGGCACGCAGTTTGTTTCCAGATTCTGGAAGGCTTTCTGTTCTCGCTTGGGGGTTCGGTTGTCATTCTCTTCTGCTTTCCACCCGCAGTCGAATGGCCAGACAGAGCGCGTCAATCAGAATCTGGAGACATATCTGCGCTGTTTTGTGGCGGAGAATCAGGAGGATTGGTGTTCTTTTTTGTCCCTTGCTGAGTTTGCTTTAAATAACCGTCGTCAGGAGTCCTCTGATAAGTCACCATTTTTTGGTGCATATGGGTTTCATCCGCAGTTTGGGACTTTCTCGGGAGAGGGGTCTTCTGGTTTACCTGATGAGGACAGATTCTCCTCGTCTTTGTCATCTATTTGGCAAAAGATTCAGGATAATCTAAGGAGCATGAGTGAGAGATATAAGCGTGTGGCAGATAAGAGACGTGTGCCTGGTCCGGACCTGAATGTTGGTGATCTGGTGTGGTTGTCTACCAAGAATATCAGATTGAAGGTTCCCTCCTGGAAGTTGGGTCCTAGGTTTATTGGGCCTTACAAGATCCTGTCTGTCATCAATCCTGTTGCCTACCGTCTTGATCTTCCTCAGACTTGGAAGATCCATAATGTTTTTCATAAGTCCTTATTGAAACCTTATGTTCAACCTATTGTGCCCTCGCCTTTGCCTCCTCCTCCGATTGTGGTTGATGGAAATCTTGAATTTCAGGTCTCTAGGATTGTGGATTCTCGTCTTGTCCGCGGTTCCTTCCAGTACCTCGTTCATTGGGAGGGTTTTGGTCCTGAGGAGAGGATGTGGGTCCCAGTGACGGACATTAAGGCCTCTCGTCTCATCAGGGCTTTCCATAGGTCCCATCCTGAGAAGGTGGGCTCTGAGTGTCCGGAGTCCACTCGTAGAGGGAGGGGTACTGTCACAGCCAGACAGTTGAGAAGCTCTGACAGGAGCCTTTCAGATCCTCCTCCTTGAATTTCTTTGTTTTGGTTTAGTTTCTCATCTCGTTAGTCTATCTCAGCTGTCATGCTGTTGGACTGATTGCTGCCCTTTAAGTTCCTCCCCAGAATGCAGTAGTGGGCGGCTTATACAACTTCCTGGAGTGTGTGTGCATGCTGTTCCTTGTTCCCAGTCCACAGTCCCCAGTCGTCTGCAAGATAAGTTCTGTTTATGTATTTATGATTTTCTGTTTTCTGGATCCAGGTGACCCTGACTCCCTCCGTGTCTGGGTAGGGAGCCGGTGGTCGTGTCCCCTCACTATTTTAGGGTCTTCAGGTGTAAGATAGTCGAGGTACGTGGATATGCGCCCATCCACCTTTGGGGTGGTCGCATAGGCTGAGCAATAAGGGAGAGCGGCAGGTCTCTTGCAGGGGTCTCCCCTTTTGTTCCTTAGTTGTGGATCCAGTGAGTCATTGTTTATATTATTGTCTTGTTTCCTGTACACCATCCGTGACACTCAGGCCCCGCAGAAGGCATCAAAAGAGATCTTTATGGAATTCTAGACCTGCAAGATTTGTTAAGAGAGGAACATTTTTGCTTAGGGTGACCCAAGTAATGTCGCAAGCGCAGAGGCTCTACTTTCGCTACTGGAGCAGTGATCGCACATGCACCACTACACTTCCTCGGAGCGGCGCATGAACAGGCACTACACCACTTATGGAAACAGAATCTCTGTGCTTGTGCAGCTATTCAGAGCATCAGCGCAGGCTTGAAACAGTCTGGGCCAGCCGAGATGTCCAGCACTGTCAATCAAGTGGCAGGGGGAGAGTCATCAGCTTCGAAGACATAAAGTTGCAGGTGCAGAACTCTGCTTTATGAAACAAATAGATTCCTATGAATCATTTAGCTCATATCTAAAAAGAATCTTTCAGTGACACGCCCATCCATGTGGCTGTTCCTGGTAGTGCAGCTCAAATCATCAACGTATCTTTACATAGGGACATTTTCTAAATAGTCAAAAAGTAAGCAACAAAAACACGTGTTTGTGGGTTTGTGGTTTTCAGACTTGTAAAGAACATACACCATGCGATAAACTAAGGTTGTAAGTCATCTGACAGTCCCTTCAACAAAGTGTGCAAGTTGAGAAGAGTCCTACTTAGAAGCACTCAAGAGTTGTTACATGAGTAGCTGCCCTTTTAAGTGTTCATTGCTCCAATATCACCTTAAGTTAAAAACATGTAATGGATTGCTCATCAATATTGTACAAGTTAACAGTGTGAGCCAAAGTCTTGAGGACGGAGAATAGCGAATTCCATTATGCCTTAATAGAACAAGGTTTGATAAGTCTATTGTTCTCATGGCTTGGCATCTATAATGCCTATGTTATTACCCATCTCATTTACATTAGCCTGTCCTCCTCAGCACTCAGTATGTACTTATACATGTCGAATACAAATTCCTTGAATTCTTTTTATGTTCTACTCTTTGTCTTCCTCTGCTGTACGCTCTTACGACTCAAGATGAACAAGCTTGCTCTTCCACAGTTTGGCATTTTGGAAGTTCCTGGAGGTACTGCAGGCATCTATTGGGCTTTTTGAATATTAGTGAAAATCAAATAATAATTTACATGGTATAAAAATAGTAAGGATGGTGGAAACCATGTGATAAAACAGGGTCTTTAGAGAGACTTTACATCATGGATGTGCTCCAGATGCTTTGCAAAGTTTATTGGTTTTGCATGGTGTCAAGGTGTGTAAGTGAAAATAAGAAAAGTTTGGTACCTACCATGTTTAGCCAGGTGAGAAAAGTTTTAGTGCTCTCAGTAAGGGCTCATGGACGCAACTGTGTTCTTCTTCAGTGTGCTATCCACTTCTTTCCATAGATACCATACTTTTTCAGGTCTATGGGGCCATGCACACATCCATTGTTTGAGGATTCGTATGACCGATCCCAAATCTCATCACAAGTCCTATTCTTATCCATATTTGCAGAGGGGAATAGCCCTTTGTATTGATTGGAGTGCAAAAAAATACAGAATTCAGATGTTAAACAGCAAGTTTTTGAGTACAGATTGTATGTAAATTCGATTTGGGTCCAATTCGACCGTTCGATTCAATTTGAACCAGAGTAGTTTCAAAAGAGATTCCTTTGCTCTGAAAAGCTGTGGAGGACATTCTGGCTTGTTAAAAAGTCAGACTTTGACTCATAGGAAGCCACTTCCAAAATCTGGTTCTCTTTCTCTTTGAGATACCTCTTTGCATGTTATTTTCCCATAAAGCCATTCCAATAAGTCTCCACACAGCTGGTCTCTTTAAGGAGAGCCAGTACCCTGCTTAAGTGATCTCTCCCGAAATTCTCCTGAATCAAATCACATAAAAGCCTGATTCTATGGAATCTGTTTTTTTTTTATTTATTTTTTATCGGGTCGGGTTCTGATTCTATAGAATAGATTTGCTCATCTCTACATTTGAGACAATGTAGGTCGCTTCAGATTTTAAGTTCTTTTAAAGGATTAAAGGATTTTGCCAGCTTCCAGGGGGGAGGGTTTTGGCAAACTTACTTACCTTACATGACTAACATACTTACCTGCTTCCTGGTACTTGGTGCCGCCTCCTTTGCCTCCCAGCCTTGGCTGCCTCGCATTAATTGGTCAAGTGACACAAGGGGGCAGGTTACCGCTGCGGCCAGTGGTTGGCTGCAGCAGTGGCAGACTGGATGTTGACAGTGGAGGACCCAAGTAAGGCAGCTGAGGCCAGGGAGCGAAGGAGCTGGGACCGTGTGAAGGGAAGCAGATAATTATGCTTCTATTTTTGGGTCTGCCCAGGAATGGGGGGTGTCAAAGTATACCTCCAGAGTAGATGTTGAGTACATATCTAAAAGAGCTTTAAAGGAAATTATCCCTGCTCCACAGAATAGGTGAAAAATGTATAATTACTGGGACCTCCACTGCTTGGGGTACTAACACTCACTAGAATGGAGGCTCCATATGGCTGTGGTGAGGATGAGTTTGAAAGGAGCAGTAGTCAAGCATGTGCGTTGCCACTCCTGCCAGTCTATGGGGCTGATACCAACAGCCAAGTACAACGGTGTGGAGGAACGGGGGACTCTGGGTTTTGTTTTGTTTTTGTGATTGGTGGGGGTCACAGCAAATGTATTTTGGATCAAACCTCTTTACATATTACAGTTGCAGGATTGAACTCCTTGTAGTTCTCTTCAACTGAACTCAGATCATTATATATTCCTTGAATGAACACATTCATCTTTTTTTGTTACAAACATTCATTTTATAAAAAAAAAATTGTTATTTTATTTCCTCAGTTTGAATGTTATTATTATTGATTGTAACAAGTAGAACTTTCATAAAAATGGAATAAACAGAGACTGACCCCAGGAATGCCATGGTCGTGACTATTGGAATTTTTAATGCGCCATCCCATTTTATACTTTTTTTTCTATACTCAGCTTTCAGAAATGTCAGCCTGTGTACCAAAATCCTATGTAATCATAATGTAGGTAGAGGAGGCTGTCACAGGGAGACTCATGAATATGCATTTGCATTCCGATAATGGGGAAGGACAATGATACATATCATGAAGCTTTGCTGATACTAATAGGAGCTGCAAATCAATCTTTATAATTGCACTGCAATGCACTTTCTGCTGATTTTAAATTTGTGTTGGGAACGGAGCCTGCCTTCCATTTCTTGGCAGGATGTTTCATTTTCAGTCTGCAGTTAGGACGAGTATTATACTTGCAAGACAAATAAATAATTAATTCTGTTTTTTTAAAGGGCATTTAATACTGTCTGTTACTCAAAGAATCTCCAATATACATGTAGGTACAAGCACATATCGACTACTGAGAAATCAAGATCTGTGGGGAAATATTCACAGATGTATCTCTGGGACATTTAAAGGAAAATTCTGATGTTTAAAGGAGTCTTCCATTTTGTCCAAAGAAAGTCAGAAAAGGTTAAAAATGGCAAAAAAAAGCCTTACTCATCTCCACTGATTCCTCACTGTAGCTGCTGCGATTCTGACGCTGTCCAGTCCCTGATGCTCTCCACTTCCTGTCCTGTCTCGATCATTGGCCATAGCTGTAACCCACCTCAGCCATTAACAGGTTAAGCCAGCATATCCTGGCATTTCCACCATGTTGAGCTTGGGCAGAAAGTGGAGAGCAGTGGGGACCTGACTGGCATTGGAACTTTAGCAGCGGAGGTGATTAAAGCTTTTTAAACCCCCTTTTTTTTTAAAACAAAATTTTATACCCAGTACTACCTTTAAAACATAGAAACATAGAATGTGTCGGCAGATAAGAACCATTTGGCCCATCTAGTCTGCCCAATATACTGAATTCTATGAATAGCCCCTGGCCCTATCTTATATGAAGGATGGCCTTATGCCTATCCCATGCATGCTTTACCTCCTTCACTGTATTTGCAGCTACCACTTCTGCAGGAAGGCTATTCCATGCATCCACTACTCTCTCAGTAAAGTAATACTTCCTCATATTACTTTTAAACCTTTGCCCCTCTAATTTAAAACTATGTCCTCTTGTAGCAGTTTTTCTTCTTTTAAATATTCTCTCCACTTTTACCTTGTTGATTCCCTTTATGTATTTAAAAGTTTCTATCATATGCCCTCTACAAGGAATATCTACATAAGGTGTTGAGTATCTTTGTTGAACACTTTGCATGATGCTTTGTATCCATTTATGCCTTAAAGGGGTTTTTCCGAGATGTAGATATTGATGATCTATCCTCAGGATCAGATTGGCAGAGGTCCAATATCTGGCACCCCCCTTCCCCCAATAAATTTTGAGAAGGTAGGGGGGCTTTGATGAGCACCTAGGCCTCTTTGCAGATTACCAAACACAGCGCTGTACATTGTATAGTGGCTGTGCTTGGTATCACGCTCAGCCCCATTCTCCACCTATCTGTTCCAGACCCAGAACTGCTCTTTCGGTCCTCGTCTGTAAACTTATAGGTCATGTGTGCCATTGGAGCCAAGTGTTACCAAGCTCAGTCCATTGGATGGGGGCTTTGCTTTGCTTGGTATTGCAGCTCAGCCCCGTTCACTTGAGCAATGAACCGCACATAGACCATATGACCAATGAATGTAACATCATTGACCTAGGAAGAGGCAGCAGAGCTCACCGATGCTGATCGGCAGAGGTGCCAAGGACCCTCATCAATCTGGAACCTCATCTAAATCTCAGACAACACCTTTAAAGGGGCTATAAAGGGAAAATCCTGGATTAATGGACCAATCTATACATTAGAGTAAAGAGAGGTTGCAAATAGCATGTTTCTCTGTGACCTGGCACAATCAGTCTCTATTGTAAATTATATAACATAAGTGACATCTCATTTTCCAGTTGGTGTCAAGAAGGTTTCAAGAAGGTGTCAACAAGAGATGATTAGGAAGATTAGATGTGATGGAGGGTGGGAGTAAAGGCGTGCTTGGAAGTGTTTTGATGGCTGAAAGGAAACCGTTTCAGTGGGCAACAGTGACTATAATTAGGGTAATTAGATCCCATAATTATTAATACTGGTGATATCCTGACAGCCTCTATATTCATGAGCAGGAGAGATGCTGTTAAGTAGCTTTCAGACATCCTATGGCATCATAATCCGAACTGTAAAGACTCTGTCTCCTTGGCTCCGTAAATATGACTCTGCAGTGTGCATGAGCTCTTACGCCTGTACAAATCAGCAACTTTTTTTCATTAAAATTTGACTTTTAAAATAACACCAAATTCTTCCAGCAGTCCGACTATTGAGAATAACTCCAGAATAACTTGTGGATCTTGCTTCTGGACTTGACCATATGACTAGATGATAACATCTAAACTAGAAATACAACAATATCTACTCTATATTAAACGGTTCAGCAACATGATACCATCCCTTTGCTCTTGACCCAATAGAAGGGCTCTTACCCATGGTCTTGACTTACTTTCTTATCCATGCTGTGTATATGTCATGGCATCTTGTTTACAATATTTTAATGGGATGATGTTATATTGCATCATGTCTCAGATCAATAATACGGGTATGAAAACAGTCCTGTGCTCTACAGTGGCTCATTAGTGTGCTACCACATAGCAGATTGCTACTAAAGCTGCCTCACAAGAGAATCTAACTATAAATCAACCTCCAAAAGTTTATCATAGTTTAATGTTTTACACCAATGAAAATGGATGGATTTGGAAATAAGGGTCAACAGTGAAAGAACAAAATTTTTTTGCATTACTACAAGTCTCATTAGTTGTATGATTGTATCCACCCTTGGAGCATGCTTTATGCCAGTGTTCCCCTCCTTATTTAACCTAAAGCCACTGTAAAAGAAAGTTGGTAATATACTTTCTGTCCCAAAGTTGCATGGATCAGCTACGTGTGGCCACCATCACATGACACTCATCTTCTAAAAATCCAGCTTCTGACAACGTCATGTCCTTTACTAGCTTTCTGTCCTGGGCTATGGACGGGGCCTCACTTCAACTGTGGATGGGGCAAGAACTAATCCACTCCCTGGTGTATGCCCAAACTCCTGAATCCATCTCATGTCCGCATGCGCCTGGGAGAGGGGTAGTTGAGACCCCATCCACAGCAGAAGTGATGTCCCGTCTGTAACTCATGCTGGATACCTGGAAAAGGTGATGTTGCTGAAAGCAGGATTTTCAGAAGAAGAGGGTCACAGATCGGGTCCTCAAGACACCGATTCACAGAACTTAGGAATGATAGGTACTGTATATTACAGACTTTCTTCTACATGTGCACTATATGTAATTAATATGCGTTTGCAGGACCTTTTGAGTCTAGGAAAACCCCTTTGAACAGCAAATTTTGGCAACTCTGACTACCTCTACAGTATAGTCTGTTTTTATTCTTCATGTCCAGAAAGCATTGCCGAGTAGCCCCAAAATCCAAGACAAGATTAGTGATAAATAAGTACAGTATTGCAAAGTAAGAGCACAAATTCCACCATGGCAAAGATCAGTTCCTGCTCTTGAGCACAACCATTTATCACATGGATAGCCATCCATTTGAATTTGCAACATGTAATATCAAATGAATGTGCGGTTACCTCCAGCTTCCCCAGCTGTGACAAAAAGTCAATGGGGAGTTTTCGGCCACTGACATAGCAGCTACAGGATTACCTGATCACCGGCAGGTCCACAGTTACAGGAAAGGTTGTCCTGATGGTCCACTTAAAGGGGGTCAACCAGTGATAACATCAAATCAACAGGATTAGGGATAATGGCCGATCGCTGGGACTTTTACCAATCACAAAAACAGGGGTTTTGAGTTCCCAGTTTAAATGGAGCAATGGTCCCACATGCAAGCTAAGCCAGGGCTATTTAAACAGGCAGCCTGCTGGCCACAGGTTGCCTGTGATTGGTCTTATTTCATTTACCAGCATATCGTTTGTTGTGTTTTGACCTCGGCTCCGTATTTTGACCTCGCTCTTGTTTCCTCCTGCATTTGACGTGACCTCTTGGCTTTGACTCTGGCGTGAGTTTGACTGGATCTTGCTTTTCCCTTTTGTATTGTTGTTCCTCTTGGCTCCTGACCTCGGCTTGTATTGACTTTGATATTTGATTAACCCCTCAGTGCCTGCCTGTCACTTTGTTTGTTGTTTTCTCCTTTATTGTATTCTTACCTTTAAGGCCCTGCACGTACTCAGATTAGGGACCGCCGTCAAGTTGTACACCGTCGCCTAGGGCGGACCGTGCAAGTAGGCAGGGACAGAGGTGAGGGTGGAGCTCAGGGCATCACACACTCCTCCCGTACGTGACAGCTGCTTCATTCATTCTCTATGGGACTGCCAAAGATAAGCCAAGTGGATAGATGATAGCAGTTGCTATTGCGTGCAAATTGTCATGGTGGCACACTTCCGTTATCCGTGGTTTCTGTCCAGCCGCCAGACTCCTGTGTCTCACGCTGTAGACCGCACCCCGGCTGCAAGGCGTCTTCATGTGTGCATTGGAGAGACTTTTCCCTGCAGCATGGTCGTTTTACTTTGCAGCACCTGCTCAACTAATGAGCTTAATAGCTCTCCTTTATATGCTAGGCTCTTTTCTCCTCCCCTTGCCTGATCATCAGGTTCTATTAAAGAGCTATAACAGTTTCTGTGTACCTACTGCTACTTGTTTCCTGGATTCTGATTCTCTAACGCCTGACTCGTGCCTGTTTACTGTGCTGACCCTGAGCTGCCTGCCCTGACCTCTGGACTGTATTCGACTTTGCATGAACTTTGCTTGCCCTGATGTCGGCCTGTTTCCTAGTTACTTGTGTAGCCTGATCCCTTGGAGCTTTGCTCTGTCTGGGGCCCAGGGGTGAACTCCTCTTCCAGACACAAATCCACCACATATTACTGCAGCCAGCCATTAGGGAGCTGTGTGCATACAGATATTAGATCTTCCATTGCATTTAGTGGTAACTGTATAAGTTCCTATACACTGAGCTCCACCTAGTGCTGGCTGCAGGCAGCCATTTTCCTTCATGTACAGAAGGGAAGAAGAATATTTACAACTGTATTTATTCCACTTATAAATATATTGAGAAATATGGTGTTTAGAATGAGCAGCATACTGTATCTATGAAGCACCGGTTCTAGTTTTTCCAACACAAAAGTCAGGTAAAGTGGGTAAGCATACTAAGTTTTGCTATGGGTCTCTTTTAGTACTTTATATGCCCTTGTCTGATGTGTAGGCACTATGTAGCCCCCAGTGTGGGAATAGCCTACTGTGGCCACTATTATCTAGGGACAGGACAAAACATGAGAGTGTCTGTATTTCTTCTAGTGATTTCTGCTTTCCTTGGCTCAGAGGTTTGGTACGTGTCCTTTATGTTATGAACTTCATTCGAATAAATGAGAGGAGAAGCACTTACCGAAAACAGTGATAATTCAGTCTCAGCCTCACTGACGTTTGTGAAATCCACTTTACTAATGTCGTTGGCGTAACAGGCTACTTCAAACATGATTTCATGTGTACCTTATTACCTAATATGAGCAGACCTCATTTTGTGCATTTTGCCTTATTTTTTTCCCAGCATTTAGCTATAGGCTAGAACTGGATGTTTCCAATTAAAGGGGACAAAAAATCTTAGTCTGCAAATGTGTTTATAAAAATAACAGAGTTTATACTCCCTGAACCCCCTGCCGCGCCGCTGCCCTTCTGATGGTGTCAAGGTACCCGATGATCTCCTCTTCCTGCTCCTGTCCTGACGTGACAGAAAACAGCTGTGAATGCTACTCAGTAGTGATGAGCAAATTTCCTGAAATTTGACTTGGATCCAATTCAACTAAATCAGTCGCCCAAATCTATTTGAACCCGAATGGATTCAACCCGAATCGAAAGTGCAAAAATACTCCTGATTCGAATCAACCTATGATTCTATAGAACCGGAGTCTTTGTAAATATTCTGATTGAATTTTGAATCTATAAAATTGATTCGCTCATCTTTTCTGCTCAGCCAATCACTGTCTGCAATGATGTCCCGCCTTAGCCACTGATTGGCTTAGCGGGACTCAGAATGACTCAACACAGCCACCTATCCTGACCAGCCTCAGAAATATCAAATGCTCACTGCCTGACCCTGGACAAACGGGGTCCCAGTTTTACTGGAGAGATGGCTGTCTATGCACTCATCACTGAGATGAATGGGATCCAAAGGTTGAAAGTGCTTTTCAATCGTAATTAGGCTCTGGGGGGATTTCTTTTAGACAGAGAAGATTATTAGGAGAAGTTACTTATAGTAATAAGTCAGTTATTTTTTACTTTATATGTTTTTTTTATCATTGTAATTTAATTTGTGCTTTACGATTTCTTTTGGACTCATTTTCAATGGCTGATTAAATCCCAAGTTCTCAGTCTATCACATTTTTTTCTATTTGAAATAAAATTAGAATATGTCCTTTTATGTTCTCCTTTTATTCTGTTTGATGGGTACATGCTTTGATTTTTTTTTGTTTCATGTTCTATAATGCTTTAGCTTGGGACTTAATGCAGGATTTATATAGAACAAAGGTATTGCTTGAAAAAGGCAAAGCGCTTCTGTGTTTGAGTGTGTGTGTGTGTGTGTGTTTGTGATTATGTGAGTGTTTGTGAGTATGTGTGTGTGTATGTGATTGTGTCCTGCTAACCTGGAAGTCATACATTACCGACGTGGGCTTACTTACTACTAAAGTTTTTTTTCCTCTCCTAAAACTTAACTGTTCTTTGTTTCAGTCAATAAAGCTATGAAACTTGTAATATACATAATATTCTATCTATCTATCTATCTATCTATCTATCTATCTATCTATCATTTTACATTTTATTCTCTTTTTAGAATCAAGCTTCTTACTCGGATTCTCCCAAATCGAATTGTCACGAGGGTATCGAGAACCACACCTGACTCCGTTATACCCGGGGTCAGGAAGTCGCAGCGGTTGGCTGCACGCTCTATTTAAGATAGGGCTGTTTTCCTTATGGTAGCTTTCTGGGTTTGCTTTGCAAACCCTTTTGGCTCACTCAGGGATCCGTAGCTCCTTCTCCTCAGCTGTTCCTTGTCCAGCACTCCCAGACCTCCTTATATTCCTCTCTCACACTTCTCTGGTTGCCAGAGATAGAGCTTCCTGCCTGGACATCTATTCTGACCTTCTGGAGCTGTGTTGCTGCGTTCGCTGGTAGTTGGTCCAGAACGCTACCCTCCGGATCCCTGTTGGACCTTTTTGGTCTATTGTGGTCACCCACCTGGGTGTATGTGTTTGTCTGTTTTGTCTGTCCTCTCCCTGGTGTTTCCCTCTTAGTGATAGTGGTGCGGACTAGCGATCCCACCGGCCTGTTCACTATCTAGGGCTCATATTAGGGAAAGCCAGGGTTTAGGCACGCGATCGCCGCACGGGTGAGGAACCCGTCTAGGGACGTCAGGGCAGTCAGGTGCCAGCCGCAAGGTGAGTTAGGGGTCACCACCTTTCCCTCTCCCTTGGGCAGGGCTTTCCCTGTTTTCCTCCCTGTGCGTGTCGTCGGTCATTACATTATCTCTGGCCCTTATTTTGTGTAGGTAAAAAAATAAAAAAATAAAAAAAATAAAAAAATATTTTTTTTTTACCTACTTAGAATCCAGTATGGATCAAATTGCTGCTCTGTCCAAACAATTTCATGGCCTGTCTTTGGAGGTGGCAGGATTGAAGGCGTCGGTCCTCCAGCAACAGCAGCAATTGCAACTGACTGCAAGCCCAGCGGTTGCTACTGGTAACCAGGTTGTTGCGGAACCCAAGGTCCCTCTCCCTGACAGATTTTCTGGGGGAAGGGTCAAGTTTTTGACATTCCGTGAGGCCTGTAAATTATACTTTAAACTGCGCCCTTACTCCTCTGGTAATGAAGATCAGCGGGTGGGGGTTGTTATTTCCCTGCTGCAGGGGGATCCACAGTCCTGGGCGTTCTCTTTACCTACTGATTCCCAGGCTCTTCGGTCAGTGGATGAGTTTTTCGGGGCCTTGGGTCTCATATATGATGACCCTGACCGAGTCGCACTGGCTGAATCAAGATTACGGAGACTCTTACAAGGAGAGCGGCCGGTAGAGGAGTATTGCTCTGAATTCCGTAGGTGGGCTACGGATACCCAGTGGAACGACCCGGCTCTCAGGAGTCAGTTCTGCTCTGGGTTATCCGAAAGGGTTAAGGATGCGCTTGCATTATATGAGACCCCCTTTTCCCTTGATGCGGTTATGTCCCTTTCTATCCGAATAGATAGACGCCTTAGGGACAGGTTGAAAAAACCGGAGCAATTGGTAACCCCTCCCAAGCAGCAGTTAGTCTGTACGGACTTAGACGAGCCTATGCAGCTAGGAGGAACTACTCGTCAGGTCCGTCCTCTTGAGGCTCGCCGTAGGCGTGGGGTTTGTTTTTTTTGTGGGGAGAGGGGTCATTTCATTAATGTCTGTCCTTCTTTCCTCAGAAACAAAAGACCGTTGGAAAAACTACTAACCCCAGGCGGTGTGGAGGATGTCAGCCGGGGGGTATACGTTTCCTCCATACGTACATCGCAATTTGTGTTGCCAGCGGTTATTATTTTTGGTGATAAGACGGAGACTATTTCTTTCTTTCTAGACAGTGGAGCAGGGGTAAATTTGATAGATGCCCATTTTGCCCGCACTTTGGGTTTGTCTCTCTGTACGTTACAGAGACCTATTCCCATATTCGCTATTGATTCTGCTCCCCTGTCTCAGAGAAACCTCACCCACATTGTTCATAATTTACACCTTCGGGTAGGGGACCACCATAATGAGTGTCTTTCATGTTACGTTCTGGAGGGCCTTCCCTCTCCGGTGGTATTGGGTCTTCCCTGGTTGGTAGCGCACAATCCAGTGGTGGATTGGCAGGCCAGGGAGATATTGGAGTGGAGTGAGCAGTGCAGAGAAAATTGCTTAAATAGCAATTGCTTAGTCGCCTCCATAACTACCCTACCTACATTTATTTCGGATTTTGAGGATGTTTTTTCTGTAAAGGGTTGTCAGAAGTTACCACCTCATCGTCCTTATGATTGCCCGGTTAACCTTATTCCCGGCGCAAAATTACCCAAGGCCAGGTTATATAATCTTTCGGGTCCAGAGAGACAAGCCATGAAAGATTATATCTCCGAGAGCTTGGCTAAGGGACACATCAGACCCTCTTCTTCACCCGTGGCTGCAGGGTTTTTCTTCGTTAAAAAGAAAGATGGGGGCCTGCGTCCTTGCTTAGATTTTCGCGAATTAAATCAGATAACCATCCGAGACCCATACCCTCTTCCTCTCATTCCTGACCTGTTTAATCAGATTGCGGGTGCTAGGTGGTTCTCCAAACTTGATCTTAGGGGGGCCTACAATCTGATTCGTATTAAGGAGGGGGATGAGTGGAAGACAGCGTTTAACACCCCTGAGGGGCATTATGAAAATCTAGTTATGCCTTTCGGTCTGACCAATGCTCCTGCCGTCTTTCAACATTTCGTTAATGAAATTTTTAGTCATCTAACCGGCAGGTTTGTGATAATATACCTAGATGATATTTTAATTTATTCGTCTGATCTGAAAACACATGAGGTGCATGTCAGACAAGTACTGCAGGTCCTACGGACGAATGAATTATATGCGAAAATTGAAAAATGTGTCTTTGCCGTTCAGGAGATACAATTCCTGGGTTATTTTTTATCTGCTTCAGGTTTCCGTATGGATCCTAGGAAGGTCCAGGCAATTTTAGATTGGGATCTTCCTGAGAACCTCAAAGCACTACAACGGTTCTTGGGCTTCGCGAATTTCTATAGGAAATTCATTAAAAATTATTCACTTATTGTAAAACCGCTTACTGACATGACTAGGAAGGGGACTGATTTTTCTAAATGGTCTGACGCCGCTAAAGTTGCTTTTTCCTCTCTAAAAGAGAGGTTTACCTCAGCACCTGTACTAGTCCAACCTGATGTCTCTCAGCCTTTTATTGTTGAAGTCGATGCGTCAGAGGTGGGAGTGGGGGCAGTGCTGTCTCAGGGTCCGTCTCCTGGCAAATGGCGTCCTTGTGCTTTCTTTTCTAAAAAACTATCTGCAGCAGAAAAGAACTACGATATTGGCAATAGGGAACTATTAGCTATTAAACTTGCGTTTGAGGAGTGGCGTCACTTTTTAGAGGGGGCAGTCCACCCCGTCACTGTGATTACGGACCACAAAAATCTTCTGTATCTCGAATCAGCTAAGCGTCTCACCCCTAGACAGGCTAGGTGGTCGCTATTTTTTACCAGGTTTAACTTTGTGATTACCTATCGTCCTGGGGCAAAGAACACCAAGGCAGATGCACTATCTCGTTGTTTCCCTGGAGGGGGTAATGTGAGTGATCCGGTGCCCATTCTTCAAAGAGGAGTGGTTGTCTCTGCGGTACACTCTGTTCTGGAGGGGAAGGTGTTAGAGGCCCAGGGGGACGCCCCGGTCTCTTGCCCCTCAGAGAAATTGTTTGTACCGTTGAACTTACGTTTCGAATTATTAAAGGAACATCATAATTCGGCACTTGCTGGGCACCCGGGTAGTAAAGCAACCTTGGAGCTATTGTCTCGTCGTTTTTGGTGGCCAAGGTTGCGTCAGGATGTATTGGATTTTGTGTCTTCTTGTTCTACCTGTGCGCGCGCAAAAGTCTCTCATACACGTCCTGCAGGGTCTCTATTACCACTCGTCATTCCCAATAGACCGTGGACACATCTGTCAATGGATTTTATCACTGACTTACCTTTGTCTGCGGGTAAAACAGTTATTTTGGTAGTAGTGGACAGGTTTAGCAAAATGGTACACTTCATTGCGTTACCCGCACTACCTAATGCTAAGACTCTTGCTCAGGTATTCGTCAGTGAAATCGTGAAGCTTCACGGGGTCCCCTCCGATGTTGTTTCGGATCGGGGTACCCAGTTTATTTCTAAATTTTGGAAAGCTTTTTGTTCCCGTTTGGGGGTACACTTGTCCTTTTCCTCAGCTTTCCATCCTCAGTCGAATGGACAGACTGAGCGTACCAACCAAAACCTTGAGACATATCTAAGATGTTTTGTGTCTGAAAACCAAGAGTTGTGGTCATCATATTTACCGTTAGCTGAGTTTGCCATAAATAATCGTCGTCAGGAATCCACTGGCAAGTCACCATTTCTTGGTGCATATGGTTTTCATCCCCAGTTCTGTACTTTCAAAGAGGGTGGGTCTTCTGGGGTTCCCGAAGAGGAACGGTTTTCGTCATCTCTTTCATCGGTATGGCAGAAGGTGCAAGCTAACTTGAAAAATATGGGAGGTAAATACAAATGCATGGCTGATAAGAGACGGTCGCCAGGTCCGGACCTAGGAGTGAATGACTATGTGTGGTTGTCTACTAGGAATATTAAATTGAAGGTTCCCTCTTGGAAACTGGGTCCTAGGTTTATTGGCCCTCACAAAATTGTAGCCATCATCAACCCCGTTACCTCAGACTTTTAAAATTCATAATGTTTTTCATAAGTCGTTACTCAAAAAATATGTTCCACCTCTAGAACCATCACCGCTGCCACCCCCTCCTGTTGTCGTGGATGGTAATCTAGAATTTCAGATATCCAAAATTGTTAATTCTCGTCGGGTCCGCCGCTCTCTTCAATATCTGGTGCATTGGAGAGGTTACGGTCCCGAGGAAAGAATGTGGGTTCCTGCGTCTGAGGTAAACGCTGACAGGTTAGTTCGGGTTTTTCATGCCTCTCATCCTGAGAGACCTGGTCCTGAGTGTCCGGAGGCCCCTCGTAGAGAGGGGGGTACTGTCACGAGGGTATCGAGAACCACACCTGACTCCGTTATACCCGGGGTCAGGAAGTCGCAGCGGTTGGCTGCACGCTCTATTTAAGATAGGGCTGTTTTCCTTATGGTAGCTTTCTGGGTTTGCTTTGCAAACCCTTTTGGCTCACTCAGGGATCCGTAGCTCCTTCTCCTCAGCTGTTCCTTGTGCAGCACTCCCAGACCTCCTTATATTCCTCTCTCACACTTCTCTGGTTGCCAGAGATAGAGCTTCCTGCCTGGACATCTATTCTGACCTTCTGGAGCTGTGTTGCTGCGTTCGCTGGTAGTTGGTCCAGAACGCTACCCTCCGGATCCCTGTTGGACCTTTTTGGTCTATTGTGGTCACCCACCTGGGTGTATGTGTTTGTCTGTTTTGTCTGTCCTCTCCCTGGTGTTTCCCTCTTAGTGATAGTGGTGCGGACTAGCGATCCCACCGGCCTGTTCACTATCTAGGGCTCATATTAGGGAAAGCCAGGGTTTAGGCACGCGATCGCCGCACGGGTGAGGAACCCGTCTAGGGACGTCAGGGCAGTCAGGTGCCAGCCGCAAGGTGAGTTAGGGGTCACCACCTTTCCCTCTCCCTTGGGCAGGGCTTTCCCTGTTTTCCTCCCTGTGCGTGTCGTCGGTCATTACACGAATGTTAAGATCAATTTGCTCATCTCTATCTATGTCTCATATCTATCTATCTATCTATCTCATACCTTTCTATGTAATATTTTACATTTTATTCTCTTTTTAGAATCAAGCTTCTTACTGGGAAATGCACAGATTGTGGACTGGCCTGTAGTATACAGTAATGACGGATTCTGTAAACTTTCTGGATTTCACCGAGCTGACATCATGCAGAAGAGTAGTACTTGCAGGTTTGTGTCACATTTTGCTTCTTTTTTATCCTGTTAATATAAATCTGACCATAGTAGATGTCGTTGGATCTCAGACAGCATTCAGTTTTCTCTGTCGATGCTCTGTATGAGTTTGGCGACTCTTTAATCAATGTGATAGAACAATTAAATGAAACTCAAGACAATTATATTGATTATATCATGTATAACGTCATTTTATGATCATTTCTGTTCTTGTACTATAACTTTGTACTTCAACAATATTGTCCTCATTTTGAGTATCTATGGATACTTTAAAATGGTGACATTCATATCAATGGCTACAAATGGTATATCTCTGGAAGACACAGCTCAACCATGCATTATCCAGACAGCCCATTGATTTGAATGACAAATGCAATGCTTTCTTCCCCTGTGGTGGTGCTCCAGAAAAATTTAACACTTTCTGCTGGGTTCCCCCACAAATTCTAATTGATCACAATTGGCTTTTCTAACAAAAAGAGCGTCCAAAGTGATTTTTTTTTTTTAATCATTCCCATCAAGAGCAGATAACTAGGATATGCTACAACATTTTCCTGCTCTCATCTTCCTGGCGGGCTTGGCCACTGGGCTTGCTTTGTCCTTCTCACAGGCTGCAGCCTGTTTGCCAGCTTGTCTCCTTTCCTTTTCTCATAGGGGTAGATGAACAATAAGTTGCCTAGCTTGCTAGTTTCCTGCAATAGTGAGCTGTATTCTGTTGTAGTCTTTTACTGACTTCGGCTTCTTTTCTTGATTTTGACCCAGTGCTGCCTGACTTGACCCGTGCCTGATCTCCATATTGAACCTTTGCTGTCTGCCCTGACCTTTGACGATTTAGTGCATAGCTATATAAGCTGTTTATGGCAAAAAATAAGAAAGGCCCCTACAGGGGTGGGACAATTTTATCATGGTGCCAAAAGTGGGGGATTCATAATGAGCCCCTTAATCTATGACTGCCAATGTACAGTGTGCACTTCCATTTTAGGGTATGTTTGTGCATGTCAGATACAGTATTACATATGGCATATTGCAGTAATAGCAAAGTGGGTGATATTTTTAAAAATCTCAACTATGAGCTGCTTAAAGAGGACCTTTCACCAGAATAAAGCATCTAAACTAACTATACAGATGTGTAGAGCGGTGCCCAGGGATCCCCCTGCACTTACTGTTATCCCTGGGCGCCGCTCCGTTCTCCGGTTATAGCCTCCGGTATCGTCATATGTTCGGCTCCACCCAGGGGAACCTGCCGGCGTCTCTTTTTCCTATGCTGTAGCGCTGGCCAATAGCAGCGCTCAGCTCATAGCCTGAGAGAAAAAAAAACCTCTCAGGCTATGAGCTGAGCGCTGCGATTGGCCAGCGCTACAGCATAGGAGAAAGAGACGCCGGCAGGTTCCCCTGGGTGGAGCCTAACTATGAAGATACCGGAGGCTATAACCGGAGAACGGAGCGGCGCCCAGGGATAATAGTAAGTGCAGGGAGATCCCTGGGCGCCGCTCTACACGTCTGTATAGTTAGTTTAGATGCTTTATTCTGGTGAAAGGTCCTCTTTAAAAAAATACACATAGAAATTCACCTAAGATTTTAAATCTGCAGGATGCCAACTTTTCCTGTGGATTTTAATTGCAAATTTCACCCTAGGATAAAATCCACAGAAAAGTTGCAACAAATTCTGCACCAGAGTTTTGTTGTCACGTGTGGGGGCATACCTTTTGGTCTGGGGAATTGTTCATTGGGTCCTGACCTCTCCAGTCACAGCTATCAATTAATTGGTCTATTGTCCAGGTCCTGAGCAACTTCCCAACCCCATATATGATTGTGCTCCATGGGTTTTGTGGTCCTTCAGCCCACGTGGCAGGCGCAGCACTATGAAGTGCCTTTTGCTCTGTGGCATTAGAAGAATTTTGATATCTCTGACTTTTTAGTCTAACCAGACTGTCTGTTACTCTGTAATTCCTCTAGCACCGTTCTATGGAAACATTAGGTTTAAAGAACACCACAAATGCTTGAAATAACTTCAACTTTTCTTCATATATAACACTGCCGCCTCCGCAGCAGATAGTCCATGTACATAACACGTGTTGAAAAGATATCACAAAATGGCGGTATGCATAAGATGGTGGTTCAACTGTTCAATCTTGTCAATCAACATAAAATGGGGGATATATTTCTCTCTTGAGTATCTGTACTCTCAATTTAAGTTATTTAGGCACTTTATGATCTCTCTAACCAATAGTTCACTTGCTCAACTTGGTTTGTAGTTTGCTCTATACAATTGCTTTGAGCAGTTTGCAGATTGAAATTTTCTATTTGGTATGAGAAGTCCGTTTGCAAGTTGTTTGTTGTTTGTATGATTGTATGGTGGAACTGTAAGTAAACATACATATAACCAGTTCACTATACAGTTCTAATCACTATATTAACAGTAGGAACATTATATAACTGTTTTAAATACCTATTTTGGCCTTTTGCTTCCATAAAACACAGCTGTTCAGATCCTCTCCTCTGGTGTAATGATTCTAGCAGCTCCTGCTAGGGGGATTTCCCACACAGGCTGTGTGTGAAGCTGGCTGTGATTGGTCAAAACTCTTGCTGTGTGTGAGGCTGGCTGTGATTGGTCAAGACTCCTGCCCAGCAACAACAGTTTAACTCTATGCTTTCTGTTGTTTCTGCTATGTCATCGAGCTTACCTTACATTATATATTGAATCTTAAAGGCATACTATCTTTTCTGCTTCTGTGAACACAAAATATAACAGTCATATGACATCCAAACATGAAGTCACTGTAAATAACTCTGCTTTTATCTTTAACACACAAACATAGGAACTGTAATTAGGGTTTTGGCAGGTCTAGCTGTATAAATCCACAAGCTATATATATTAGCAACCTAGGACAGGTCTTAGCTGGCCAGCTATAGCCCACCAGAGTCAACACTGCAGCAGAATGGACTAAGGAGCAGAAGAGGAACACAGAAATTTTGGCAATTTATTTCAGTGATAGGTTTCCTTTAAATAAAATTTTAAATATCTGGAGTGGTTCACATAGTTTCCAAATGTTCTTCTAGTTGCCAGCTCTTTTCCTGTTACATAAATATATAATGGCATAATATAAAGCTGGCAGCGCATACAGATAGGAGATGATGCTTAGGACATTGTAAATCAATAGCCGTTATTGTTCTTTAGTACCAAATTGTCATCTATTCCATTTGGTTAACGGCCTTTAAGACTTTGACAAGAAGGTTAAAGAGGTTAAAGTTGTTATCTGGGCTTGGACTACAAAGTGTTACTGAAGCCAAGGACTCTTCATCTATCCCTGCTGTTTCTTTTACATGCAGGGGATAGAAACCAATTGCTGCAGCAACTTCTGGCAAATTTGATCTTCATGCTCGAAATTGCCTTTTTATGTTTTCAGTGGAGATTTCCGTCAGACACAATTATTTTAGGAACCGACTCTGTGTTTTATCCCTTTTTTCTCTCCCTCCCAACAAGGATAACTTGCTTATGAGCGAGCGGAGCAATCAATATATGGCACTTTAAGACTTTTTAATATGTGCACTGCTTTAAAACAACACTAAGAAACCAAATGGACTTTCTTCAAGCTTGAGTTTTTTGAAAGTGGACAGACTCCCCGAGGTTAAGTTAGAATAACACAGCGTTTATGGGATTTTCTTGGCTTATCTTCTGTAAGAAGTTGGAACATGTATTAAAGAGTTTGTCTGACCAATTTTGCGCAATTTTGAGCAATTTTTCAAATAGTCTGGACATATTGTGTATACAGCAACTATGCAGACCAAAGTGTCTCCTAGGTCCTGATGCTGAAGACATGGGTTACTCTACTTCCTCTGCCCCACCCTATAGACTGTGGGGAGGGGGAAGATTTTCCATATACAAAGTGCCAGTTGCAGCCTTTATCTTTAATTAATTTTGGATGTGAGTCCAAACTATTTACTAATCCTGTCTATAACAGGCAGCGTAAACTTAGGTAGTTCAAAGATGGATGATAACTGTGGTACAGGGGTAGACACTTTTGTCTAGCTTTATACCAACTATTGGTTGGTTAAGGCGAGGTTAAAAATTTTGTTTTCCGTTCTTCTGATCCATCAGAAGAACAGAAAAATAAAAACGTACCCTTCATTTTGAGCATCTGCTGTGCTCATTTTGCATCCGGTTTTGTTAGTTCCGTCAGAGATCCGTTATTTTAGACGGGAGATGAAGTACTGCATACAGGACTTTTTCTCTCCCGTCTAAAATAACGGATCTCTGATGAAACAGGCAAAAATAGATCCAAACAGTTGGAAAATGGGCGCAACGGATGCTCAAAATAAAGGATCCATTATTTATATATTTTTTTTCTGTTCTTCTGATGGATCAGAAGAACGGAAAACAAAACAGTGATTTGAACCCGGCCTTACTTTGTGACAGGTTTTTGTAACAAAATTATGAAGCAAATCATATAATTTCATACTCCCTCATCGTGCAAGCTGCAATGGAAGATAATTTTTTCTGTTTTTGCTTCATAAATGTGTCTAAAACTTGATCTGGCATTTTGAGTCTGAAATGTACCAAATTTCGGTGGATATTACACCACGTTCTAAAACTGCAATCACATTATTAAATGTGGCCTTCTGAGATTGTTTTTTCGTCACATATTGTACTTCATGACACTGGTAAAATGGAGTAAAAAAATACCAAATTTGCCCAAAAAATAAAAAATACCAAATTTGCAAGAAATTTTGAAAAATTTAAAAACTTCCAAGTTTCAATTTCTCTTCTTCTATAATACATAGTAATACCTACAAAAATAGTTATTACTTTACATTCCACACATGTCTACTTCATGTTAGGATCATTTTGGGAATGACATTTTATTTTTGGGGGACGTTACAAGGCTTAGAAGTTTAGAAGTAAATCTTGAAATTTCTCAGAAATTTTTAAAAACCAACTTTTTAAGGACCAGTTCAGGTCTGAAGTCACTTTGCAAGGCTTACATGATAGAAACCACCCAAAAATGACCCCATTCTAGAAACTACACCCCTCAAGGTATTCAAAATTGATTTTACAAACGTCATTTACCCTTTAGGTGTTCCACAAGAAATAATGGAAAATAGAGATACAATTTCAAAATTTCACTTTTTTGGCAGATTTTCCATTTTAATATTTTTTTTCCAGTTACAAAGCAACGATTAATAGCCAAACAAAACCCAATATTTATGGCCCTGATTCTGTAGTTTACAGAAACACCCCATATGTGGTCGTAAACTGCTGTACGGGCACACGGCAGGGCGCAGAAGGAAAGGAATGCCATACGGTTTTTGGAAGGCAGATATTGCTGGACTGTTTTTTTTGACACCATGTCCCATTTAAAAGCCCCCTGATGCACCCCTAGAGTATAAACTCCATAAAAGTGACCCCATTTAAGAAACTACACCACTCAAGGTATTCAAAACTGATTTTACAAACATCGTTAACCCTTTAGGTGTTACACAAGAGTTATTGGCAAATAGAAATGAAATTTCAGAATTTCAATTTTTTGGCAAATTTTTAATTTTAATCCATTTTTTCCAGTTACAAAGCAAGGGTTAACAGCCAAACAAAACTCAATATTTATGGCCCCATATGTGGTCGTAAACTGCTGTACAGGCACACGGCAGGGCACAGAACGAAAGAAATGCCATACGGTTTTTGGAAGGCAGATTTTGCTGGACTGGTTATTTGACACCATGTCCCATTTGAAGCCCCCCTGATGCACCCCTAGAGTAGAAACTCCAAAAAAGTGACCCCATTTTAGAAACTACTGGATAGGGTGGAAGTTTCGTTGGTACTAGTTTAGGGTACATATGATTTTTGGTTGCTCTATATTACACTTTTTGTGAGGCAAGGTATGCTATGATTTTTGAGGGATGAGATGATGGTTTGATTGGCACTATTTTGGGGTGCGTGTGACTTTTTGATCGCTTGCTATTACACTTTTTGTGATGTAAGGTGACAATTTTATTTTATTTAGCACATTTTTTTTAATTTTTTTTACGGTGTTCATCTGAGGGGTTAGGTCATGTGATATTTTTATAGAGCCGGTCGATACGGATGCGGCTATATCTAATATGTATCCTTTTTTTATTTATGTAGGTTTTACACAATAATATCATTTTTGAAACAAAAAAAATAATCATGTTTTAGTGTCTTCATATTCTGAGAGCCATAGTTTTTTCAGTTTTTGGGAGATTATCTTTGCTAGGGTCTCATTTTTTGCATTTTACATTTTGGGGTGCATCTGACATCTCGCTTGCTATTACACTTTTTGTGATGTAAGGTGACAAAAAATTGTGTTTTTAGCACAGTTTTTATTTTGTATTTTTTACTGTGTTCATCTGAGGGGTTAGATCATGTGATATTTTTATAGAGCCGGTTGATACGGACGTGGCGATACCTAATATGTATACTTTTGTTTATTTATGTAAGTTTTACACAATAACAGCTTTTTTAAAACAAAAAAAATGATGTTTTAGTGCCTCCATATTCTGAGCAATAGTTTATTTTTATTTTTTAGGCGATTGTCTCAGGTAGGGGCTCATTTTATGCGGGATGAGGTGATGGTTAGATTGGTACTATTTTGGTGGGCATACGCCTTTTTAATCGCAAGCAAGCTGTTGTACTTTTTGTGATGTAAGGTGCCAAAACAATTGTTTATTTAGCACAGTTTTTATTTTTCACGGTGTTTATCTGAGGGATTAGGTCATGTGATATGTTTATAGAGCCGGTCGGCGATACCTAATATGTCATTTATTTATTTTTTCCTATTTTTTACCAATTTTTTTTAAACTTTATTTGGGGAAAATGACGTTTTTGTTTATTTTTACTTGAAACTTTAAATTTTTTTGGGGGAAAACATTTTTTAAACTTTTTTTTCACTTTCTTTTTTGTCCAACTTTGGGACTTCAACTTTTGGGAGTCTAATCCTTTACAATGCATTCTAATACTTCTGTATTGGAATGCATTGGCTGTATGAGTAATACAGTGTGTATTACTCATACAGCTTCCTGCCTGTGAGATCCAGGGGGCCTGATCTCACAGGCTCGTCACCGGAAGGCAGCGCGATGCCTTCCATGCCATCGGGTCCCCCCTACAGCCCCACGGGGACCCAATGGCACCACTGCCCGCCGCAATATAAAAAACCGCAAACCGCAGGTCTCAATTGACCTGCGGTTTGCAGCGATCGCCAACACGGGGGGGGGGGGGGGGTCACAGGACCCCCCTGGGCATTCAGCTAAGGTGCCTGCTCAATGATTTAAGCAGGCACCTTGTTCCGATCGGAAATACATATGATGTATCGGTACATCATGTGTCCTTAAGTACCGGGACAACATGCCGTACCGGTATGTCATCTGTCCTGAAGAGGTTAATGAAGGGTTGTTGACTATGTACGTTCCCTATGGGAGGCCCATAAAGCGGTAATGAGAGGGCACTGTATCGCCCTGGGCACAAGATTAAAAACTAACTCAATAGCTACAGTACGGTCCCTGAAATCCCATTTTCATAACTTGGAGGAGGCAATGTCTGCCCATCATACCCGCATAGTTGACACCCAAGCCCACCTGCATAGGATAGCTCTGGGTAGGGTCGACAAACTAATGTTATATACCCGACAATGGTATTATGCATGGGGGAATAAGCCTCACTTGTTGTTGGCCAAGAAATTAAGAAACTGCCCCTCACAAACAGGCACATGTGTAGTCAAGGGAGCAGACGGGACGGTCCACTGTGACCCCAAGGAAATTGCAGAGCGATTCTCGACCTACTACACCGCCCTCTATAATCTGCCTAGTGAGCTCCCCACAAATGACTGGACCAGCAGGGAGTGCTTATTGCAGACATACTTGAACTCATGTAACCTTCCTACCCTGTCAACTACAGATATTAATGCCCTAATGGACCTGTAACTGTGGATGAGATAGAGGAGGTAATTGACCATCTACCAGAGGCCAAGTCCTCGGGACCCATGGCTTTTCCTATAAGTACTACAAGACTTTTAAGAAAGAACTGATCCCCCATATGACAAACCTCTTTAATCGTTTCCTGTCAGGTGACACAGTGCCTACTGCCAGAGCCGGTGCAAGGATTTTTGCCAACACAAGCGAAACTACATTTTGGCGCCCCCCCCCTCCCCTGCAGCTCACCTGGCCCTGGTCCAGTCTGCATCAGCTGACTTCTCCCCTGTGTGGTCCTGATATCTTCGCTCTGCTTCACACGATCGCTGGTTTTAGGACCGTATTTTTCGCCCTATAAGATGCACCGGCCCATAAGACGCACCTAGGTTTTAGAGGAGAACAATAAGAAAAAAAATATTTTCCATTACACCTCAGGTCAGACCAGCAATCAGACCCCCAATGTTAATCAGACCTCAGATCAGCCCCCCAATGCGTAAGATCAGCCCCCATCCATCAGCCCCCCATGTCAGTCATTAGCCCCCCATGTCAGCCATCAGCCCCCCATGTCAACCATCATGCCCCCATGTCAGCCATCATGCCCCCATGTCAGCCATCATGCCCCCATGTCTCATTTCTTCCCCTAAAGGCCTCCATGTCATACTTCTCCCCCTCCATGTCACATTTCACCCCCTCAATGTCACTTTTCACCCCTCCATGTCACATTTCTCCCCCTCCATGTCAAATCACCTATGTCACATCAGCCCCTCACATTTCTCCCCCTCCATCCATGTTGTCACATTTCTCCCCCTCCATCCATGTTGCCACATTTCCCCCCTCCCCCCCCATGCCACATACATTTCTCCCTGCGGTCCGCACAGACAGACTACTCAGAGACATTTGTCCACACAGTTACTCACCACCAACAGCTCCGCCTCAAGTTTTCAGACCTCTGCTCCCCAGTCTACACCAGTTGCTGCTGCCTGCCGCCCGCCGCCGCAGTACCACTCGGCAGTCACACCCCCTGACCCCGTGACTGTCTGTGTTGCCGATGCCGTGCTGCTGCTGAGCCTGCGTGCCGCTCTGTGAGGAGGTGAGGGCCGGGGCTACACGGCACACCTGCAGGCTGGGGTGGGCGGCCGGGCTCGGCGGGGCAAGTCCGCAAGTTATGTATTTAAAAAAATATATATCTAAAAAAAAAATTCCGCCCTGGCGCCGCCCCCCTCTTCTCTGCGCCCTCAAGCAGCCGCTTGGTCTGCCTTATTATAGAGTCGGCCCTGCCTACTGCCATGTCCCACTCGTATCTCACATTAATCCCGAAACCTGGAAAAGACCCCCTTGATTGTCAAAATTATAGGCCCATTGCATACTTAATTCGGACCTCAAGATTTTCACAAAAATACTGGCCTCTCGCCTAAATGCTTTTCTCCCCTCATTGATCCATAAAGATCAGGTAGGTTTTGTCCCATGTGGACAGGGCAGTGATAATACATGACGGAACATTGACTTGATGGAGGTGGTTGGCCGCTCGGGGGAGGAGGCATTTCTTCTTAGTTTGGACGCTAAAAAAGTGTTTGACCGTCTAAGCTGCCCATTTCTATTTGCGATCTTGAAGGCATACGGTCTCTCTGGCCCTTTTGTTCAGGCCATCCGAGGCTTATACTCCTCCCCCATGGCGACAATCAAGCTTCCACATGCTGAGTCTCAACCAATACACATAGCCAATGGGACAAGACAGGGATGTCCCTTGTCCCCCTTATTATTCGCAATGTGTATTGAAACCCTAGCGGCTAAAATTATGGCAGGCCTGGATGTCAAGGGTATTATGGTCAGGGATAAAGAGTTCAAGCTGTCACTATATGCGGACAATGTCCTCCTCACCCTCACTAAACTCCATATCTCCCTCCCAAACCTCCACTCCATATTACAAGAGTTTGGACAACTGTCGAGGTATAAGGTCAACACCCACAAAACTGAGGCCCTCCCCCGATATATAACTCAGGCGACCCATGGCCCCCTTCGAGAAAACTTTCCTTTCCATTGGAAGGAGGATTCCTTACGATACTTGGATGTGGTCCTTACCCCCGTCACACAGACATCTACAAACTTAATTTCCCACACATATATAAAGAAATTAGGGATCTCCTCGCCAAATGGCAAGAACTCCCAATATCCTTTCTAGGTCGCATTGCAGCAGTAAAGATGACAATCTTACCTAAAATCCTGTCCGATTTATATGGGCTCAGAGATGCCATAGAATCCCTAAGTCTGTACTCCTGTCTAGCAAGTCTCAGGGTGGTCTGGGAGTACCTGACCTGATCAAATATTATTGGGCAGCTTAGCTACGTTGCATCACAGCTTTGGCATCTCTGCAACCATATTCTATCTTGATGCAGATAGAGAGACTCTGGCTGGCTCCCATACATCTTAATTCTCTGCTATGGTCTAGCCCCTATAGTGTGTCATCACCTTGGGAACTTTTAGGGCCCAAGGGTTGCACTAAATCCATATGGCGGACCTGTAGTAGTAGATTCCCTCTGATCTCCCACCACTCCTCCATGACTTCTTTTTTATATCATCCACTACTCCCAGCGAGTCTCACCACTTCAGCAACGAGACTATGGTTGCATGTATATATCAAGGGGGAGAAAAACAGAACTGGATCGCACATCCACAATGCTATGCTTAGATCTAATTAAATTTGCTTCTCAGTGCAATATGAAAGTGTACAGCCCCCTATACTGCATGCTGTACAAGAGGCATTAGTGTATATTTTGATCAAAAGGCATAAGCCCACTCACCACGCCAAGGTCGCCTCTTTGAGTGGGACCTACTCTGACAAAAAAAAAAACAGCACACTGCGGTGACAAAGCGGCACTGCCCTAGTAGGCGGCAGGACCCAGGAGTCAAACAGCAACCAGCTGTCTGACAATGCCAATTTTTGGCGCTGTGCTGGTGGGTTGGTAAGACCTAGCGCCATGGGTGGCATTGTCAGACAGCAGGGTTGCTGTTTGACTCCTGGGTTTTATTTTTATTTTTATTTCTTTTCTTTTCAACTAACTGAGTACGACAAGACGCTGGATTTTCACATAGCCTTTATTGGTTTTTGTCTGATTTATATTGCACATATCACCTGATGTTATATTATGTGTTCTTTTGCTGAATACTTTGTGCATTCTGCCTTGTACAATTGTGCATACAGTTGAAACAGATTTGTACTGTTGTATTTCAATAAAAATACAATTATATAAAAAAAAAAGATACACACAAAGGCACAATCAAAACATCCCAAAAGATGCATACAAGATATGCAAAAATTCATACACAGAAACAAGCTAGCAAGCAAAGAGATGCTGAGCCTCCATTCTCTGGGGAACGCGCTACTGAACACACAGAATTCCTGTAGAGAGTAGCAGTCCTTGTTGGATATGCCTGCACACACACATGTAATGAGCTCATCTTCTAAAATATACCTCTTTTTACCCATGGTGATACTACTGTATCTGTCTGGATGTGCTTTGTTTAACTTGTGGGGAAAAAAAGTGAAAATTTAGCAGAAAAAGACAATTGAATAAAAACATATGCTTATTACAATGCACAAAGTCATTTATTACTAGAGGCAAGGTAGGGTTGAAGGAAACATATATGAGAAACGAGGAAGGCTGCAATAACCCAAAACTAATAATTCATGAGTCTGTGCCAAGAAAATATACTAAATATTATGTCTTTGTTTCCCTGAGATTATTGCTGCATTTCCCCTGTTGCTGCACGCTCTGTGCTCCGGGATGTTTGTGTAGCTGTAGCTCTGTTCTATAAGACACGGTTTAGCTTTTATACACTTTAGATATCCTTTTTTTACTTGAGTTTTTTTTCTTGTGTAAGAAAGTCCAGTTTAGAAATCTGATTTATTCTGCTTTATTTCTGCTAGGGAGTAGTCACATCCAATGTCAGATTAGAGGAACTAGGGCTGGTTTCTATCGTCCATCCCTCTGTTGCATAGATGCTGTCATGACCACTTCTGTTACACAGACTGCTCCCTATGCCCCTCTATGTTATATTCCTCTATGGTGCAAGAGTTCAGCTTGGGCTCCCCTGCCTCAGTGCTAATTTTGTTCCTTGCCCCCTGCCAATGTTTATTGCGGTAGTTCTCTTCTTGCCCGCTGTTTACTCTTGTCATCTTTTTGATCTCCCACAGCCTGCCTGTGCGTTCCAGCGTGGAGCGCGCATCGGGAACTGGAAGTTCTGCGGTGCATTCCACGGTGGAGCGCATAGTCGGACCGGAAGTTCTGCCTACGTCTATCAGGCTGTGAACGCGCGCACCAGGGGGCGTACCTCTTTTTTCGGCGTCCCACGTGTCTAGTCCCGGCCCCACAAGATGCCTCCCTTTAGATGTTTGGCAGTTTTACAGCCCTATTTAAATAGGGTTACCAGGTAAAGATTGTTTTAATATATACACATGCTTTTATGTATTTGCTCCTGATGAAGGGGTTTGCACACCCAGAAACGCGTTGAGCTGTATGTCCTTATTAAAGAAGCCAAAGTCTTCATTAACAAATACTAAAGTGAAGCTCTTTCTTCCACACTGGGCAACGATCAGCATTTGAAATTCTAGAGGCGATCCTGGCTTGGGGGGTTGTTGGTCCTGTCTGGTGTTCTGAGTTTATCCAGCGGACCATCCCCCTGTGAAGTGAGTTATCCTATATTTTTTTATTAATACTATTTGTTATTTTACACCCAGTACGTTTGTGTACCACAGTGTTTATACACTGCGTGCAGAATTATTAGGCAAATGAGTATTTTGACCACATCATCCTGTTTATGCATGTTGTCTTACTCCAAGCTGTATAGGCTCGAAAGCCTACTACCAATTAAGCATATTAGGTGATGTGCATCTCTGTAATGAGAAGGGGTGTGGTCTAATGACATCAACACCCTATATTAGGTGTGCATAATTATTAGGCAACTTCCTTTCCTTTGGCAAAATGGGTCAAAAGAAGGACTTGACAGGCTCAGAAAAGTCAAAAATAGTGAGATATCTTGCAGAGGGATGCAGCACTCTTAAAATTGCAAAGCTTCTGAAGCGTGATCATCAACAATCAAGCGTTTCATTCAAAATAGTCAACAGGGTCGCAAGAAGCGTGTGGAAAAACCAAGGCGCGAAATAACTGCCCATGAACTGAGAAAAGTCAAGCGTGCAGCTGCCAAGATGCCACTTGCCACCAGTTTGGCCATATTTCAGAGCTGCAACATCACTGGAGTGCCCAAAAGCACAAGGTGTGCAATACTCAGAGACATGGCCAAGGTAAGAAAGGCTGAAAGACGACCACCACTGAACAAGACACACAAGCTGAAACGTCAAGACTGGGCCAAGAAATATCTCAAGACTGATTTTTCTAAGGTTTTATGGACTGATGAAATGAGAGTGAGTCTTGATGGGCCAGATGGATGGGCCCGTGGCTGGATTGGTAAAGGGCAGAGAGCTCCAGTCCGACTCAGACGCCAGCAAGGTGGAGGTGGAGTACTGGTTTGGGCTGGTATTATCAAAGATGAGCTTGTGGGGCCTTTTCGGGTTGAGGATGGAGTCAAGCTCAACTCCCAGTCCTACTGCCAGTTTCTGGAAGACACCTTCTTCAAGCAGTGGTACAGGAAGAAGTCTGCATCCTTCAAGAAAAACATGATTTTCATGCAGGACAATGCTCCATCACACGCGTCCAAGTACTCCACAGCGTGGCTGGCAAGAAAGGGTATAAAAGAAGAAAATCTAATGACATGGCCTCCTTGTTCACCTGATCTGAACCCCATTGAGAACCTGTGGTCCATCATCAAATGTGAGATTTACAAGGAGGGAAAACAGTACACCTCTCTGAACAGTGTCTGGGAGGCTGTGGTTGCTGCTGCACGCAATGTTGATGGTGAACAGATCAAAACACTGACAGAATCCATGGATGGCAGGCTTTTGAGTGTCCTTGCAAAGAAAGGTGGCTATATTGGTCACTGATTTGTTTTTGTTTTGTTTTTGAATGTCAGAAATGTATATTTGTGAATGTTGAGATGTTATATTGGTTTCACTGGTAAAAATAAATAATTGAAATGGGTATATATTTGTTTTTTGTTAAGTTGCCTAATAATTATGCACAGTAATAGTCACCTGCACACACAGATATCCCCCTAAAATAGCTAAAACTAAAAACAAACTAAAAACTACTTCCAAAAATATTCAGCTTTGATATTAATGAGTTTTTTGGGTTCATTGAGAACATGGTTGTTGTTCAATAATAAAATTAATCCTCAAAAATACAACTTGCCTAATAATTCTGCACTCCCTGTACAACAATCGAATGTGATTTTTGGATACCGGCAAACCCCTTAGTTGCGGATCCAATTGGGGTGTCCATTGCCTGGTATACCAATACCCTATTAATTTTTGGGTTATTTTCTTCATGCTTGTCTCCTTGTTGCACTAAATCGCTAAATATTCTCTAGATCAATCTGCGAGCTTATCTGATTCAACTTTACTACTCTGGGATTTGGCGCTTCTAATTGGGGGTCTACCCTTTTGACTGGTCTTGTTTGGTCCACTGGTCCTCAGTGAACCTCATTAGATTAACACAGTCACCACCACTCACGTTGTGGCCAGGGGCCAGGAAGCACATAGCATTCATCTGCCCGAGGTAACGGTAACCCCCCCATGGCAAATTCTTAACCTAACCCCTTCCCTCCACCCAGAGGTGTAACTTGACTAGCAAGCACTTTCTATAATACCAGTCCCTTCTTATGCTTCACAAGGGTCTATAGGCCCACTCAGGCTCCTGGGCCCTGTAGCAACTGCTACCTCTGCACCGCCTATAGCTACGACCCTGCTTATGCCCCCCTCTCTCACAGACTGCTCAATCTTCCATGCAGACTGATCCCTATGACCCCCTCTCTCATAGTACCTTACAATGACTAGTGTGGCCTTCACTAGCTTCCTTCCTTCATCTGTAGCAGGAAGCCCTGTACAGACCACAGAGATGAGTGCAGGGAAGGGATTGAGAGGACTGTGCAGCTGTAATTGAACAGCAGACAATTCTCCCTGATCAGGCAATGAGCTTCATCAGCGCTCTGCTCTATCATTAAGGGGAGACCTCACAGAGTCTGCATGAAAGCATACTTTCCCTGAATAGGGCAAATTGTTTACCTGCTCAGCTTATAGGGATCAGTGCTTTGGGCCCCATTTTTGTATCAACAGAGAACTTGTTAATTTGATTGTCCAGCTCAATGTTGCTCATATCCACTTTCAGGAATATATTTCAGCTCTCTAGTGCTGTATTTATTGTGACTTAAAAGAGTTGCTAAGGTAACCTAAATGTGTTGCACCAAGTTATCAACCTATAGCCTACCCACAGGATGGGGGGTAAGGTATCATGGGGGTCTGACCACTGGGATCCCCACTGGTCCCAAACAAGATGGTCCTGTTCCCCCAAATGAATGAAGCATCAGGTTGCACAAGGATAGATAACCCGCTTAAAGAGGACCTTTCACCACTCCTGACATGCCTGTTTTAATAGCTTCATGCATTCCACATGTAACAACAATTCTGGAGCATCTATTCTTATGGCTCTATGTTGTGCCATTCCTTTATTATTTCTACTAGAAGTTGTGAATGAATTGCTAGCAGTCTGCAGTAAGGGTACAGGGGGGTGGTAACAAGTTGGGGGTGTGTACCTGCATAGGATGATAATGGCAGCACTGATTGGATAGAGTCAGACTGTGCAGGTGTACACACCCAACTTGTTACCTCCCCTCTGTACCCTTACTGCAGACTGCTAGCAATTCATTCATAACTTCTTGTTGAAATAATAAAGGAATGGTTCAACATAGAGACATAAGAATAGATGCTCCAGAACTGTTATTACATGGGGATGCATGAAGCTATTAAAACAGGAATGTCAGGAGTGATGAAGAGATGAAAAATCTACTATACTATAGTCACCTCAGGGCATTTTTCATTTGCATCATACGCACTGTTTATGGGCATGTTGCTACAACATAAAATCACTTATCAATTATGCATATATGACCTCATTGCAAAACTGTACTCACCATGTCCTACAGCACAATTTTGACGCCCAATTAATTTGCAAGGTTATATGATCAGGGCACAAGCATAATAAGGATGGGTAAACAAGACTGGCAAGGGATTCATTAAGCAAACACATCATACTACATGCACAAGAGATGTAACGTGAACCCGGCATTAACAAAACCTTGCCAGTAATGCTTCACCTTAGTGGCCGTGCCTAGAAACAGGTGTCTGCTGTAATGTTACAAACAAGGCTTAAAGGGACGATCAAATATTATAATGATACAGTAGATTGTTGAGACTGAATTAAAGAGAAATGAGCCTCATGCACAGTGCCCCTGCAGCAACACAGGTGCCGAGTAGGTAAGGAGGTCTCTGACAACAAGCCGCTTCCCATGGTCTATTACAGGGTCCAGCAACCTCCAGCTGTTCTGAAACTACAACTCCCAGAATTCTCTATCCACATCTATGGGAGTTACAAGAACAGCAAAGCAAGTGTGGATGCTGGGAGTTGTAGTTTATATTATACTGCATGTTAGATACTGAGCTAACCAATTTCATTTCTCACAGATACCGATGAATTGTGAGGGAGATATAAGAGGTGAAAATGATCTGTGATGAACTGCTGGAGAGCAAAGGGCCCAGAAATGGTCCTGCATCCACCTCTGTGTTGTAGGGACCAGTAATGGTCAGTTCGCAGTGTTCGCCAGCGATCACATGTGGGCTGCCATCTTTAGTAAGGTAGACTCACCCGTCCAGCGATGCATAGGTAAGCCCTTAACTGTGCCGGGAGCCGGTCTAAAATCAAATGCAGTCACCCGGAGCAGGCAGTTCTGAGAACAGCCCAATGAAGGCCCCTGGCGGCTGTTCTCTGAACTGCCTGCTCCCGGTGACTGCATTTGATTTCAGACCGGCTCCCGGCACAGGCACAGGTAAGGGCTTACCTATGCATCGCCGGACGGGTGAGTCTACCTTACTAAAGATGGCAGCCCACATGTGTTCGCTGGCGAACACTGCGAACTGACCATCACTGGTAGGACCCAATGTACAACTACCATAGACTTCTAAGGCTCATATGTTATCTCCATATGTCTCCAATTCTATGTTAAGCAACACATCAGCGTCATCTCATGGATTCTTTCTGTGTCCATGGGGAAAATAGTGTGCCGTGTTCCAACATATGTCATATTGGAAAGGTGTTCTCCAATGGTACAGAGAGGGCCTACTGGTGCTTATCATTCATGATGAAGCTACATGTGCAAGCTCAGTTTGGGTAGAAGTGATTGGTGCTGTGACTTCTTGCTGTTTTAGATGCAGAAGGAGCTGCTTCCGGACTGAAAGCCGTGCCCAATGCTGTTGCACTGTATTCACATTCCAAACTGCTGCCAGAGCATTTAAAATTGTACTTGTACATGAGCCTAAGGCTGGCTATACACATTCGATAGCTGTCGGTCGAATGATAGTTCGGCCGACAGTTGTCTCTCCCGGCTTCCCCATACAAAATTCTATGGGGAAAGCGGAGAAAGTCACTGCCAGACACTTCTGGCGTCTGCTTATTTTTCCCGAATCCTTTTAGTTCTCCCTGGAGGAGAGAACAAAAGGATTGGGGAAAATCAAAATTTCTCCCTATCTTTCTCTCCCCTGACATCATCTGTCGGGGGGGAGAGTCGGAAGATCCTCACACACATTAGAGTGTCGGCCAAACACATTGTTCTCAGATGACAAAAGACTTATGTGTATGGGGGCCTTAAAGGAAACCTGTCACATTGAGCATGGTGTCTGAGCTGCAGGCAGCATGTTATAGAGCAGGAGATGCTGAGAAGATTGATGTATATCTGTATGGGAAAATATTCAGTATAACTTGTATATTATGCATTTAAATTCCTTCTCATTCTGGACTTTGAAGTCCAGGAGGCGGTCCTATCAGTGTGTATACAGAGAGAGCGGTCAATCACTGATAGGAATGTCTCCTGGACTTCAAATCCCAGAATGAGCAGGAATTTTAAATGTATAAAATCTTTCCCTACCATCTTCCCAATATGTGTATCGCCGTGAGTATTGAATAAAGATTTGGTTGGATTGTAATCTGTGCTGGATCCTTTCCTTGACGTTGAAGTGGTCTTGAATCAGACAGATCCGAGCATGATTGCCTTTCCAGGACAGGTTACAGGTCCTCTTTAAGACGCGTGAATCAGATTTCTTACGTTTGTTGCTACTCTGGAAAAAAAATTTTTTTTACTTTCAGACGTTGTATTTGCAAGCTCTCGGTTTCTGATAAACTTTACTGTGTGGATCTTTTCTTTTGCAGCTTCATGTATGGGGAACTGACAGATAAGAAGACCATTGAGAAAATCAGGCAGACTTTCGAGAACTACGAGTCAAATTGCTTTGAAGTCCTTCTATACAAGAAAAGCAGTATGTACTGTATATCGCCCATTGTGTTCTCTGTTCCACCAGACTCCAGCAACTGTGTGATAACTAGAAAACAATTCTACTCTATCCTGTGTACCATTTACTTCCTAGACCTGATACTATTAAAAAATCCACACACCCCGCTCTATATTTCTCCACCAGATAGCAGCGTATTTGCTTTGAGCAAGCTTGTTTCTACTGTCCCATTCTACCGTCAGCTCTATATTCCACCATTCACCAATGCAACTGTCTAGCTTTCCATTTAATTGCTTGTCCAGGATTAGGAAAAATATGGCTGCTTTCTTCCAAACACTGTACCAACCTCTCTAAGGTTTGCATCCGGTATTGCACCTCGGCTGTGTTAAAGGAGATCTGTGATAAGCTAAGTATATTTTCGTCAACTCGAGCTCCCAATTCCTTCTTGTTTTTTTTTTTTCTAATTTACTTTATTTTCAGTTTTCTCTTATCCCCCATGCTTAAATCCCACTTCCTGGTTCGTCATGTGCTTGCTATACAATTATGCCTTAGGGCAGTGAGATGTGTCCTGACATCAGCAAATCATGTGACACTAACCACACCCCTTATTTTCACCAATGAGGCTTCCTACGTCCTACATTACAAGGCTCCAAAGCAGGACGTAACCAACAGCAGCCGAATATCAAAACTGATTTGCCACAGGTGATAAATGGTGGTATTTGGGGAAAGTGATATACCAGCAATATCTCTTGGGTGGGATACAATTAAATTAATGGCACAACTCATTTAAGATGAAGGGGCCTTAGCTGAAATACTGATGGCAGGTGTTGCAGTGGTTTTGGAGTAAAGTGGCCATGTGTTTTTTCTAACATTGGACACCCTCTTTAAGTTGACCTCAACTTTTCTAGAAGAATACCATAAATGTTCCTGTGCAGGATCAAGAGGTAGCCATGAAGTCTCACTTGTAGAAACTGCCATAAAAATATTGTACCTCAAATATTTGTCACCTATGTATTCACTAGCTTACCTCAGATTTAGGGGTTGCTCTGACATAGGGTCACATCTACAAATATATGGTGATCCCGTCCTATGATCCACACATTCTAGACCAGAGCTGGGTACTTGGAGCACCATCAAACATGACAACTTTGATGTTTCTTCTTTGTGATACATTCAAGGGTACAATATATTAAAAATTATTTGCATCATGGGACATCTGATTCCTGATACTACATATGACTGATTGGTGGGAGGCCCTGTTATAGATGTAAATGTTCAAATTATGTGATATTTTAAGGGACAAGGGTGCTATATTAGAGTTAAATGCAGAGGACGTAATAAGCATATGGGGTCATCCTATGACTCTATAGTACATGTGCTGCCATGAGGCTGCCTGGGCAGTGATAACCACATGTGGATTACTGCTAATTGTTTGCTGCATCTGTACTTTCCAATTAATCCAGGGCAAGTACAGGTACTGTACGGCCAGTCAACAATCCGCATGCCATTACTGAATCCCACCGCACCCTTTACTGATCCCCTATGGCCCCAAGAGGATCTCCAGCATTTCCATACTGATGGCCTATCTTCAGTATAGGTAATTAATATGAGATTGATGGGAGTCTGACTCTTGACTCCCCTGCTGATCAGCTGTTTGAAGAGACTGCACCGTTCTGGTGGCGCAACTGCCTCCTTACACCTTGCCAAGTACAGCGCCATCTGCTGTATAGTGGCTGTGCTTGATATTGCAGCCCAGCCCCATTCACTTGAATGGGACTGATCTGCACCTACAGTGACGTCATTAGCCTAGGTAGGAAGACGCTGCCGCACTCACCAGAGCACCATGACGCCTTCAAACAGCTGATCAGCGGCAGTGCCTGACCCCTGCTGAACCTGAGGATAGACCATCAGTATCAATATCCCAGAAAACTCCTTTAACTTTACTACCTTCAGATAATCATGTTGAATATAATCCACTTTGAAAACAGGTTCAGAAATCCCCAGAATGATACTTTAGATCCCTTCATAAAGACGAATTAAGACTGTGTTTCTATCGATCTCTGACAAAGTTTCCCTCATTAGAATCAATATTCAGGTCCACCAGGGAATACAGAACGCGGAGTGAAATAAAGCAGGTTATGGGGCTGTTCATTTTCACGTCAATAGTTATTAAAGCATTACTGTTAATTTATTTCATGAGATTTTCTTGCCTGTGTAATTACACCTTCAGTTTTTAGTCTTTGTTGTCTATGATCAGGATAACTTAAATGAGCCATCTCCTATATTCATGGATGTCACCGACAATCCATGTGAACATATGAGACATTACTTAGCAGTGCATTCACGTGGACTGCTGTTATGTGGCTTATTGTGTCACAGCTGCAGTTACATGCAGGCTTCACTGAACAATATGAAGGTCAGATCGGTAATAAACCTGGGCGTTCAAGGGGAAATGCTCGGTGCGAAATTCCTATTTGATCTTTTATAATAGGTTCTAGAAATTCATCATTCAGTGTATTTAACAACCAGAAAACAAAATCTCACAATTAATAATCCGGTGCCTATAGATTCTCTAAGGACCCATATTCTAACCCAACGGGCTACCAATTTCACAGAGCGGAGATACAGTATGGGCATAGTTGTGGTATGCTCCATCACATGCTGCATTATGGAGGTGCCATACTATTGCCTATGGGTCATGTAATGGAATAAGGCTACATTCACACGATCATATCTGTTTTGTGGTCCGCAAACTACGGATCTGCAAAATACAGATACTGGCCGTGTCCATCCCGTACTTTCTGCGGGCCCTGTTACAAAAATGCCTATTCTTGTCAGCAAAATGGACAAGAATAGGACATGTTCTATAGTGTGCAGAACGGCCACACGGATGCAGACAGCACATTGATGATATCTGTGTGCTGTCTGCATTTTTTGTGGCTCCATAGAAATGAATGAGACCACGTGTGATCTGCAAAAGAAAAAAAATGGTGGTGTGAATGTACCTTTTATTGTGCTATGGCTTTGCCATGTGTACAATGCCTTAAATAACCATCACTCTTATAATTTCCAAGAGCACAGCAATCCTAAAAGAGCTGTGATGTTGAGACAACCCCTTTACAGGCAACCGGTATTTTGAAAAGGCGGTATGTTGGAGAGCAGGAGTCATTTATTTATTGGACATCCATGCTCATTCTGATCTTAGGAGTCCAGTGGGTGGTCCTACTCAGACATTAAAGGTGTTTCCTGTATGAGGGTGCAGACGTATAGCAGGTAGTGACTGATAGGTCCACCCGCTGGACTTCTATGCTCCGAATGAACAGAATTACAATGAATAAATTAAACATTATAATGAATCTTTTCATACAAAACTATAAATCAGTCTGCTCAGCTTTTCCTGCTCTTAGTATTTCAGTATACAGCATGGCTGAAGGAGGTTGGGATAGTCCTGTTTATTCACACTTGGATCACTGCCTTACTGAACTGATGTTTTTCCACTCCAGTCATATATTTCCTGGATCAGGACTTGATAATAGCTTGTTACTAGCGTGTTTGTAGGGTTATAAGACCTGTATCGCGACACAAGTTATTCTATTGTGTTATTACCTCATATGCTTTTTATTTCCATCTTTACAGGAACCCCGGTTTGGTTTTATATACAGATAGCTCCCATAAGTAATGAACACGATAAGGTCGTTTTATTCCTTTGTACTTTCAAAGATATTACGTTATTCAAGCAACCGATCGAAGATGATTCTACGCGAGGTAATTGTCCCTGTTAATCGTTAGTCGTGTGTGTCTCGAGCAGTGTCTGTAAGTGCAGCGATTCACTCGTATTACCAGTTCATTGTCTACATGTTCCATGGCAAGTCATTTACCGACACCTTGGTGAAAATGCAACATATAACACTAAATAGCTTTAACATATAACATATGGGAAGCTTAACGCAAATCTAAACTGTAGTTACTAAAACTGGCCATACACATTGGAGAACTGTTTGCCAAAACTGCCAAATTTGGAGGGACTGCAGTGGCCAGCTAGCAAGCATTAAACATTTGGCAGATTTTCGTTCGGAAGATGTTGAGCAAAAAAAAGCAATGGTCTCAGTGGAGATAAGCCACCACCAGAGGTGTCTGGCAGTGGCTTTCTTAACTCCTTCCATTCAGGACACATGCATATTTGGCAAACGTGAGCTTGTATGTGCATGGGGGCATCAGGTGGAATAGATGATGGTCAACCAAATGGTAATGTGTATTACCAGCTTAAAAGGAGTTGTTCATCCCCAGGGGCCTTTTGGGCAGACCCCCTCAGTGTGGCCAGACCTGCAGAGAAGATCATCCTCATCTAATCTCCACTACTGGGTTCCAGCTACTTTATTCCTCCACCGCTGCAGATCTCATGTCACCACGTGTTAACCTCTGGTTTGACAATGGTCACATGGCTGCGGCAGCCAATGACTGACCACAGCGGTGAAATGTCCTTCATGCATCACAAGACCCCATGACATGATGCATAGGGGACCCCACTGCTGCGGCCAGTTATTGACTGCAGCAGCCAAGGGACCTGCATCAAGCCGAATGTTGACATGGGGAGATTGACGATCTGCAGTGGCTGCAGGGAAGGAAAAGAGCCAGAACCCAGTGGCAGGTATCAGGTAAGTATAATTCCCTTTGCACGTGCAGCTATGCTGGGGGTCTGCCCGAAAGGCCCCCGGGGTGAATAACCCCTTTATGCCCAAAGAAACTGAGCACTCCAATAGTGTCTATGATGTCCTGCACTGTTATACTACATTTCACTTTCTTCAACACCTTGAGCATAGGAAAGGTCCTCGATCATCAAATTTTCATAAAATTAATCAGAGCTGCAAAATTACACATATCAAATGGTTGCAGTGGTCTGTGCATACAGGGCAATCTTCCTTTCCCATCCAGAAGGTAGACTGCCCAGTACAGATGAACACCCTGAAGTGGCATTATAGTCAGTTTGGTGGATGGGGGGGGAGGGTAAGCTAGGACTCCAAGTAATCCAGAAGAATGAGTGAGTTTAAGTTACGGCCATAAATTGTTCAATAATGCCCTTTTCATAGTAAAACATAATTATTTATGACTAATAAAAACATGACTGCATTCTTCCAAAAGAAACTTTACACCTGTTTAAGGTTGTATGGGGTATTTCAGCTCAACGCCATTTGCGTTAATGGAGCTGAGCTGTAATACCAGAAAAACCCACTGACAGATGTGACATTTTTTCTTCTTATCCTACATAGCCCTTTAAATGAAATTGGCTACTACTCTTGTTTTGGTCTTCTATTTGGTTACCCTGCCTCAGTTTTCATCTTATAGTCTACCTTGCAGGTTGGTGACTCAAACGAACGATCGTCAACATGATCTTGTAATAAAGTAATTGTACTGTATACAGAGGCTTAGCTGAAGGCTCATGGGCACTAGTGCAAGAGTTCAGCTTGGGCCCCCCTTCCCTCAGTGCTTTGTGGTCAGGGGCAGGAATGCATATAGCCTTCATGCTGCCTAAGGCAAAAATTGAAACTGCACCATTCCATGCCAAATTCTTGACCTAACCCCTTCCCCCTAGCCAGAGGTGTAACTTGACCAGCAAGAACCTTCTATAATAACAGTGTTTTAGGGTACTTTCACACTTGCGGCAGAGTGATCCGGCAAGCAGTTCCTTTTTTTTCGGTCTGCGCATGCTGGGTCCGGCATTCCGGTATTTTGAATGCCGGATCCGGCACTAATACATTCCTAAGGGAAAAAAATGGCAAATCCGGCATTCAGGCAAGTTTTCAGCTTTTTAGGCCAGAGTTAAAACCGTAGCATGCTGCGGTTTTATCTTTTGCCTGATCAGTCAAAATGACTGAACTGAAGACATCCTGATGCATCCTGAACGGATTACTCTCCATTCAGAATGCATGGGGATGAAACTGATCAGTTATTTTCCGGCATTGAGCCCTTTTGACGGAACTCAGTGCCGGAAAAGAAAAACGCTAGTGTGAAAGTACCCTTATGCAGCACAAGTGACTGCTACCCCTGCACCCCCTATAGTTACGCCCCTGACTGTATATGCTTCTCACATTTTGCCATCTTGTAATATGACACGTTAGTTGGCAAACTGTTGCATCTTGTACTTTTTTGTTTCTATCCAACTTGGTTTATCCTAAAATAAGACGTATGGTGTGTGGAACGTCAAGTTGCAGTTACAAGAACCTGTTGAGTCTCCCAATAGCGTGCCCTGAAGTCTGGCTGTTTTAAATGGTGCCACTGTTCTAGTAGGAAGCACAGTAGTTATTACATGCATGTAGTTAGCATTGGTAAGGAAGATTTATTTCCCAGTTGGAAAAAAAAAGGAATAAAAAAGAGTCCCCATTGTTGTATAGCTGCCGTTGTACAGGAAGACAAGCTTAGTAGTTGTGGCTCATAGCTGACAGAGGACTAACAGCAATCTCATAGGCAGACCAAGTCAATAATGGAGACAACAGGCAAATGAAGTCAACCAAGCTGGGTCAGGAACATTTAAAATATTATATTAACTGTTTGAGGGAGCTCACCAGCTGGTGTGGAGCCCAGTCTACCGTTCACCCCACAGTACCAAATGCTACAAATAGTTCACTTATATGACTGGCTCCAGGGGAGGGCTGGCAGTCTTAGTCCTGGGGGGCAAATCCAGTCAAGTGGCCCATTTTTGCAGACTTTTCTTTTCTTTTATACAGGAACACATTGCATTTACTGCCGCCCAATGTGGCACGTGTAGAGCGCTGTGCCAATTCTTTTGCCCGCTCATTTTTTAAAGCCCCCATCATATTTAAAAATGTGGCACGCGTAGCGTGCTGCGCCGATTATTTTGCCTGGTCATTTCTAAAAGCCCTGTAGGAATGGAAAAACGTGATGCGCATGGTGCGCCGCACAATTGTTTTGCCCCGCCCATTATTAAAAGCCCCTCCTACATATAATAGGCCACTCCCAACAAACACTGTACAGCTGAAATTCTATTGTTGAGGCCTGTCTCTACACATCATATGGAGAGGGGAGGCCTGTCCTGGCTGCACTGCCTGCTTCTCATTATACAATAGACAGCCGGCTACAGCCAGGAAGCTCCTCCGCTCTCCTCCCTCCCCAGATCCTGCTCAAGGTCTGTGGTTCCCCCCACCATCTGCCACCCACCCGTGGCCTGCTGCCCCCCTTGGCCATCCTCACCCAGCTCTGAATCCTACTTCTGCAAATGGCAGGGGGAGGAGCAGGAGCATCTCCTCTCCTACATAGCACCACATACCTCTTACATCCAGTGATGTCACCTTTGTTGTAGACGTTCTCTTTCCTCATCTTCTCCATTCAGACCAGACCGCCATGATGATTTTTTAGCCATCTCCCGTCTCTGCAGATATTGACAAACATACATTAGTTTCCCACATTTCCATCATCTTCACATCTTCTGAACACCCTTTCCTGCCACCCCCAATACTATCCTGCAAAAACAGTCCCCCTGGAAATACTGCTACCACACAGATAGTGCCCCCTTCAACAATTATTGGCACACAGTGCTCTAAAAGATAACTGCGCCCAGACACTAAGCGCTCATGCATACAAACGTATTTCCTTTCCGCTTCCGTTCCGGGTTTTTTGCGGATCGTATGCAGAACCATTCACTTCAATGGGGCTGTAGAAAATACGGAAGTTTCTCCGTGTGCATTCCGTTTCCGTTTGTCTGCATGCCCGTTCCGCAAAAAAGCAGTGCATGTCCTATTATTGTCCGCAAATCACGGTCCGAGGCCCCATTCAAATCAATAGGTCCACAAAAAATATGGAACGCACACGGAACACATTCATATGTAATCCGTATTTCATCCAGATTTTGCGGATCCATACTGTAGAAATGCTATGCCCAGCCCATATTGCTCATGTGTTTGGTGATTAATAAGTTACTGTTTCTGTTTCCGATCTGCAAAAAACGGATCAGATACGGAAACCATACAGATATGTTTTGTACAATAACGGAACGGAAGAGGACTTAAATCAGAGAAAAAAAAACTGCGGAACAACGGATCTGTGAAAAACGGACCGCTAAACAACAACGGTTGTGTACATGAGCCCTTACAGAAACAATGTTGCAGTTCATGTCTGCCATAGAATTGTATTGTGCCTCAACACAAGTCAATGGGAATGACTAATCAGTTTTCAGACGTAAACAACCATCTAGACAGAGCTAAACTAGACAGTCAAAAGGTCACTGTGCCTGTTTGTTTTTCCCTCCAAAACTTAGATTGGTACAGTCCCTTATGACAGCAATAGAAAATTACTTTTGAAAGTTTGGATGGTGGTGGAGAGTCTCATATCTTAAGGTAGCGAGTTCCACAGAATGGGGAGATGCATGTGAAATCTTGAAGCAGATTGTATAAAGAGCAGACAAGAGGAGAGCAAAGAAGTACTCTTGTGGGAATTGGAGACTACTTGTGGTGATGTAACGGTACATTAGGTCAGAGATGTATGGAAGGGATCAGTTGTAGATGGCCTTGTATTTCATTATTAAGATCTTGAACTGAATTAGCTGAGCAAGCAAGAAGCAGTGAAGGAATTGGCACAAGGGAGAGGAGAAATGAGAGGAAAGGGGGATTAACCAAGCAGTAGAGTTGAGTATGGATCTGAGAGGCACAAGACTGTTAGATGGGAGGACACAGAAAAAAAGGCAGTCCCAATCTGAGGGCCTTCCCTAGGGCCTATGATGTTCATATTTCCAAATGTAGTCTTCATAAGAGGTATTTCTCGTACCCCTTTCTCAAAGTCTAGCAAACAAAGACCATGCTTGCGAAAGCTTTTATAATGCTAGATAAATGTATCTGAGACGCCATAAATAATTGATAACATTTAGCAGCATTGGGCCAGGGCTCAGTAATTAGTTTCTTATTGTTATTGTTCACCTGTTTGCTTACAGCGGAAATGAATAAAAAAGACTTAGCGCAGGCTTACAGCTCTAATAGAGGTACCTAGTTAAAATTTTATGCTGTGGTGGTTGCAAAGAACTGCTTGTAAGGTAATAATAACACGTAATGATCTGGAATGCAGTAATCAATGGAAATACAAGCCGGAATATATATTGCACATCAGGAGCCAGATGATAAACTTGCTGCTTATATTCACATTATTAATTGCTCTAATCACAAATTAAAATCTTGTTTTGTGGAGTTTCACTGCTTTGCCTTTGTTAATGAACTTGCCCCTGGAGATCGAAACAAAGGCTCTGATCCCGAATTCTGCAGTCGTATGTTATCTTTAGAGAGCACTACAGAGTTAGGCCCCTTTCACACAGGCGAGTATTCCGCGCGGATGCGATGCGTGAGTTGAACGCATTGCACCCGCACTGAATCCCTAACCCATTCATTTCTATGGGGCTGCTCACATGAGCAGTGATTTTCACGCATCACTTGTGCGTTGCGTGAAAATCGCAGCATGCTCTATATTCTGCGTTTTTCACGTAACGCAGGCCGCATAGAAGTGAATGGGGTTGCGTGAAAATCGCAAGCATCCGCAAGCAAGTGCGGATGCGGTGCGATTTTCACGCACGGTATCTAGGAGACGATCGGGATGGAAACCCGATCATTATTATTTTCCCTTATAACATGGTTATAAGGGAAAATAATAGCATTCTGAATACAGAATGCATAGTACAATATGACTGGAGGGGTTAAAAAAAAATCCTCACCTTTAACCACTAGCTGTAAATGACCACTGATAAATGATGTGTTATTTTACAGTAAGCAACATCACATATAATGATGACCTATATAGCACCATCGGCAACCCTATGTAAATGCCACCCTCAGAAAGTCATACATTAAGTTCATCTTGGAGAGTGGGAGCACTTTGCTGACTTTTACATTAATTGTCAGCATTGTGCTGAGTGTGCACTGTGCCACTGTCTTATAGATCAGCCTAGGGTTGATCTGATGAGGCACATGGCAAGAAGCTGTAGAATAAAATAATAGAGAGACGGCTGGTGCGCTTGTTCTCTTTTTACTCATTATATTTGCTTGACATCTCCTGGGTTTGAGTGCTTCATGCTAATGGTTGCATATACCATTTTGACATGGCACAACGGAAAATCAGGTTCCCTACATAAGCCGGAAATCAGGATACGTGCAGTTAAGTTAGTTAAATGTAAATGAAAATTTGTCATATATTGCAAATAATATATTATATACTTGTATAGTATATAATGCATGACAGTTTATAATAAAAAAATATATATATCCTATTATCCTATCCTTTTAGTTTTGCTGTATTTACCTTAAAGGGGTTTTCCGAGATTTTGATACTGATGGTCATCAGTATCTGTTTGGAGGGGGTCCAACACCCAAGACCCGCACCGATCAGCTGTTTGAGAAGCACAGCGCCGCACATAGTATAGTGGCTGTGCTTGGTATTACGCTCAGCCCCATTCTCCGCCTCTCTGTTCCAGAAATAGAACTGCTCTTTCGGTCTTTATCTGCAAACTTATAGATAGATGAGGTCATGTGTGCCACTGGAGCCAGTGACTGGCCTCAGCAGTGATGTGTTACCAAGTGTCACGTAACCCAGCAGTGGCTGGTCCCAAGAAGCCGCTCATTGGTTTCAGTGGTGCATGTGGCACTGTCCATCTGGAAGATTACAGATGGGGATCCGAAATGCAGTCAAGGGAGCTGGAATAAAGTGGTGGGGAGCAGGTGAGGAGTTTTTTTTTTTTACCTTTTTATGCTTATGGTATAAAAAAAGCTAGAAATTCCCTTTAAAGGGGTAATCTGGTCAGTAATTTATGTGACTCCTCCTTCTGCCTCATGGTTACTTGACCAGAGCAGTGCATCATTTACACTTTTGTTAAGGCTCACCCTCTGCGAATCATAAGATCCTTCCTGCGGCGAGGCCTGCCGCCTTAGGCCAGTTTCAGATGAGTGAGTTCACTGTGAGAAACGGTCTCCATGTGGGAAAGTGATTTCCTGTCCTGAACTCTGCTCTTAAAACAGGACTTCTCATCAGTATAATGATTAATAATAATGTGTGTCCCAGCCCGACATAAGCAGTAATGAATTCTACTGACATAATGCCGTCAGTACAAATCATCACAGACGATGTCGGGCAGGGACACGCAGCATTATAAATCATGATAATGCCAAGAAGTCCTGTTTTAACAGCAGAGTTCAGGATAGGAAATCACTTTCCCACATGGAGACCATTTCTCACAGTGAACTCATCTGAAACTGACCTTAGCACATCAGTCATTTGGACAATCGATCTGCTTATTTCTTTAGCATTGTATGCCTGCAGTGGGGAAAGATTAATTGTAACCTGTATAATTTTTTTCATTTTAATTCCTGCTCATTCTGGGTTTAGGAGTCCAGTGGGTGGTGCTAGTGATTTACAGCCTTCCTTTGCTGAACAGGACCTCCTACTGGACTCCTAAGCTCAGAGCGAGATAGAATTAAAATGAAAAATAAAATAAAAAATACAAGTTACACTGAATCTCCCACAAAAGTATATATCAATCTGCTTAGCTCCTGTTCTACCATTCTACCAGATCAGACACTACCACGTTCAACTTGATCGGTCCCCACTAATATTAAAGGCTATGTACACCTTTGGCCACATTGTTTTTTTATTATTTACTCATGTTGTGCTATAAATCATTTTTTCTATTGATCTTTATCTTTATTAAAAAATGTTTGCTTGTTTCTGAGATACAAGGGTTCAAAATCAGTCTGTTTGCAAGCTGTCACCGTCTTATCTCTGATCCCCTGACCTCATAAACACTTATTTAACCATATCCTTATCAGTTAGATTGAGCACAATGAGTGTCTTTGAGGTCAGGAGATCAGAGCTACACATGAGCCGTCAAGCGACTGGATTCAACGAAAACAGAATGTGACATCTTGCAAACAGACTGATTTTTAACCCTTGTTTCTCAGAAATGACTGAACATTTTTAATAAAGATCAATTGAAAAAAATAGTTGTTAGCCAAAAATGAAATCATAAAAAAATTGCCCTGAAGGTGTCCATAGCCTGTCCATAGGAAATGTCTTTTATTCTGAGGGTCCTTCTTACCATAGTTGTACTTGTCCACTGTTTCCCAATCCTCAAGGAATCACCCATATTGAGGATTTTCTTAACATTGCACAATGATTTTTTCAAAAATCAATAATTAGCACATGTTCTTTTGAAGAGAAACCCACAAGGCACAACCTGATTCCTTGACAACTGAATTGGAGTATATTATACTAGTCTATTAGTAGGGGTTTCAGCGTGAAAAAAAAATCTTTTGAAAGTGACATTGATTTGACTCAGTGTTATATCGTGTTGACCTTTCACCTGGGATTGTAGAAATAATGACTACGTGTCTGCTTGCTCCAATACCTTACCATCCTCCATCGTAAAGAATGCTTGTTTCCTGGGAACGGTGTTTGTGGTGTTAGTGTATGACTTTATTTTATGTTCATTTCTGTGATTGTCTATTGTTTCTTCAACCAATAAAAAAACAACAAAAAAAAAAACACAATGGGAATTTTTTTTCGCACAGCTCCCCTTGGATCAACTCGTCTAAAAAACAAACAAAGTAAGTCTCAGAAGCTGCTCCGGTAGTTTGTAGTAATTTTAGTAGCTCCTAATTTTTGGTAGTTAGAGGTTATATCCCTGAGCGTGTGGTGTGGTGACTCTTCCCTGCCCAGAAATGCCTGTGATAATCATATTTTAATATAAAATTTGTAGTTTAGACTTGTATCCCAAATGTAGTGAAACCTCTCTAAAAGACCACCCCTTTATGTAGACCACAGTTCCTGTGACCAATTCCTTCATATATTCTGCACAATGGCCATTTTTATGTGAAGGGCCACCACCATAGAGGGCCATTTTTCCAGGTAAATTTGAGTGGTTGTGTATGTAATGCATTATACCATAATTGGTTGCTCTTTTATTTTGCATTATTATTACAAGGGAAATGATATGGAAAATTGGTTAAACTGGCACAGCCACCATTTCGGAGAAAAAAATGGTGCCATATTTATATCATGTTTGGATGTCATTTTTCCCCTTTTAACACTTGTCTGTTGGTTTATTGAAATTATGTGTATTGTCAATACTGTATGGTGGAATATTTCAATTGCTTATTACATAGTTATCACATCCCACCTTAAATGCAAAGGATAGGGCATGCAATGGAACAAAAAATCATTGAGGCTCAGGTGATGATCGGAAGTGCACAGAGTCGGACCCCCACCGATCTGGTATTGATTACCTATCCTTAAACGTGGTATCTGATGTGCAGGCATGTTATAGAACAGGAGTTCAGCAGATTGAATTATGGTTTTATGGGAAAAGATTCAGCGTAACTTTTATTTTATTTAATTAAATGCCTTCCCTTTCTGGGCTTGGGAGTCCAGTGGGCGGAGCTACTCAATGATAGACAGTGTTTCCTTGGACTATGCAAACAGAAATAGCTATCAGTCACTGATAGGACTATCCAAAGGGCAAAGAAATTGAGAAATTACTAGTTATCCTATATCTTTTCCCATAAAACTATATATTGTTCTGTAAACCTCCTGCTCTATAACATGCTGCCTGCAGATCATACACCAGGGAACAGCTCATGGCTCTACTGTATTTCCTCCAGTTCTCCCACACTTACTGGTTTATTTAAGGTCATGAGTCCCAAGCATCTGTCATAAAGCTGGAATAAAGAGGATTATGTATGGACTGTAGTCTGAGAACACTCATTAACATCTTGACATGCCAGAAATGTGCGCCCAGCCAATCACTTGCTAACGCGGGTCGCCACTGCAGGCACTAAGCACTAATTTCCTGCATGTTAGGTGGTCCTGTTTAGCAATCCCCATACTTGTAGATAGAATTCATAGGACCAACCAGCATACTGGAAGTTGTCTTTTCCCCAAAGTTGGAGAGTCACAGGCTGGAATCCACTGCATTAGGGAGTCCGAATAACTTAGATACAATGGGAATCTCAGGTCTCCCCTAAAGGGAATTTGTCAGCTCCAAAACACTCCCCAAACTAGAGTAAGCACTGTATAGTGTCAGTGGTGCAGAGCCCAGTTATGTAATTTTTATCTTCATACTCACTTGCATTCTGACGCTGTGCTCCCACAAACCAGCAGCAAAATGCATGGAGAGGACTCCTCTTTGAGTCCTCTCCATATGTGCATGAACACGGAAATCCTCACAACGCATTTTACTGCTGGTTTGTGGGAGCACAGCATCAGAATTCAAGTGAGCATTAAAATAAAAATTACATAACCAAACTCAGCGTCACTTACACTATGCACTGCTTACTCTAGTTTGCGGATGTCTTGGAGCTGACAGATTCCCTTTAAAGGTTGAGCTATTTGTCATCCATAACATCTGCTTTTGGCTGTTTTGGCACATTTTTCATCACAATTTCAACAAGCATAAGCCCCAATGTATTTAAAGGGGTTATCCCATCATATAGTACATTACAATCTCTATCTAGCAAAGCTAGAACCAGCCCTGTACCTCACATGGATCCTGAGATCTCCACATTCACTGCTCTGCCAGATTTATATCAAGCTGACAGCTCAAGGGGAGTGTCTTTTCTGCTGCAGCTCAGGGGGCGTGTCTGAGCTCTCCCTATCACAGCTCAGGAGGCGTGTCCGTACTCTCCCTATCACAGCTCAAGGGGAGTGTCTTTTCTCCAGCAGCTCAGGGGGGCGTGTCCATGCTCTCCCTATCACAGCTCAGGAAGCAATTGAAAGATGAAACTGAACATGTGCGGCCTTCTTAATGAGCCGGTCAAAGAAAAAAGAAATTAAGTGGCAACTATACATTTTATTGAATAACTCAGTAGCTATACAAAATTTTTAATTACATGTAATTACAAAAGTATTCAGATCCAGGTGCTGGTTTGAAAACTATTGAATATTATTTGTGGCACAGCCCCTTTAACTTTTGAACATTACAGTTTATATTTGCTATCCCTGCTCTCCACGCTCTCCATTATGGGCTTGTCTATCTCACAATGCTTACACCCTTTCCTGTATGTACTGAACTCGCTCACTATTATTTATGTCAAACATAAAAGACAAATGTGTCCTTCCTTGGCGAGAGATTTTAAAGCAAATCGATTTGTACATTTTCTAAAAAAAAAAGGAAATAAGGCTAGGCCCCGAATCGTATGAATTAAAATCACAAAAACGAATATAAATAACAATACAAGCCTTTAATTAATATTAGACGTGCAGTGGTGCATATAGCAGGAGAATGTCCCATAGCAAGGATCAAAATTGGTCCTGTATTTGGTGCCGAATTTGCCACCCAGATGGCTCTGGTGGTAATTTCTACCGACGACTTTTCTAAGACCCTTAGGCCATTTCTCTACACCCATATTTTCTAACATTGCAGTTCTGCATAGGTTCACATCAGGCAATAACAACGATGCTAAAATGTACTGGGCCCCCTCTCTTCAAGTGCCCCATGGTAACAACATGGACTGCCTCTATGCTACATGAAACATGTCATTACATATATTGGATGACTAAATATTGTTGCTAAAGAGAACTGAACAGGACATTTACTGCCCCCATATAATTATAAGGAAGCCCAATGCCAGTGGGAATGGACATCAGGCATATTGGATTTAGGAGAATGTCCGTCCTTTGGCTGTACTTTAAATACTTGTATTAGGCTACTTTCACAGTAGCGTTTTTGCTGGATCCGGCAGGGTCCAGCAAAAACACTTCCGTTACTGATAATACAGCCGGCTGCACATTTACCATTACTTTAACATTGCCAAGACGGATCCAACATTAACTCCATTGAAAGTCAATGGGGGACGGATCCGTTTTCCATTGTGGCAGAGAAAACGGATCTGTCTCCATTGACTTACATTGGGGGTAATGCCGTCTTGCTCCACATCCCAGGACGGAAAGCAAAATACAACATGTTGCGGTTTTCTCTCCGGTCTGGGAACGCAACTAAACGGAACGGAATTCATTTATGAGCATTCCGTTCTGTTCAGTTCAGTTTTGTCCCCATTGACAATGAATGGGGACAAAACTGAAGCGTTTTTTTCCCGGTATTGAACTCAATACCGGAAAACTTAAACGCTAGTGTGAAAGTACTTTTACCTTATCAATACATTTACATCAAGCAAATGGGAAACACAGCTCTCGATGCTTCTTCAATATAATCTAATATTTTGCTCATCTGTTGCCAATTAATAATAGATATTCCAGATTTTATTTATTTTCTTATGGAAGATCATTAGTAAGACAAGCTGTTTTTCTGGCAAGAGATCCCCGTTTCTGAAGCAGCAGACAAATTATTGAGTCACAACATTGCAATAAATAGCAGAAATTACCACTCACTCATTTACATGGATGTCATTATATTTCATGCAAATAAATGGAGTAGCTGAAATCAGTCTAATTCCAGTGCTTCTCCTTCTTTGACCTAAAATACAAGCAAAAATGTAACCTTTCCAGAATTAAGCCTGTGTAAGCTTGAATCCCAAGCAGATGTTAGTTATAAATCCTATGAAGTATTTTGTAACACAGGTCATTCAAAGCATTCATTCTGGTAGTGTGTCAATGGTAGGAATGCTTTACATTTTACACTGAAAGGGGTTGTCCAAGGGGAGAATAAAAAAGGCCAGGATCAGTTAATAATAAAAATAATCATTGCTCACCTTACTGATCCCCTGCCGCTGCCTTTTTAACACTGCCCCAGTTTCAGCTGTTCCCCTATTTCTGATCCTGTAGCAGCACACACAGGAAATGGCTGGAAATCACCGGATAACTGCTGCAGCCTATGATTGGCTGAGCAGGAAGTTCTAGCCATTTCCTGTGTGTCAAGCCGGTACCATGAAATGGTGAACAATGGTGACCAGAGCAACACCAGAACAGCAGCAATGGGAGATTGTTAAAGTGAGTAATCTTTTAGCCGCCCTGGCCCGTTTTACAAAAATTGTGTTCCCTTGACAACCCCTTTAAATATTCAATCATTACATTGTAAAAATGTATAATGAAGCTATATCAGTAGTAATAAGTCAGAGCAACTGGACCTCTGTCAGGCTTTCTCAATTAAAATAGCTTGTACACAAAATCTCCAGCATTAAATACTGGGGACTCTTGTTTCAGTCATGGAGGTAAAATGATTGCATTTGCATGACTGAAGCTATCATGTGTGATTAAATTGCTTTGGGAGAAGTGCCAGACCAGCATTGTAAGTTGCAGACAATAGGTGTCACACTCCACTAGCTTTATTCAGGCTTGGTTTCTCCAGCTTAACATAAATAGCTTCTGTTCTAATACCTCTCTGGAGGCAGTTTAATCACACCTAGATTCAGTCATGTCAATGTAGTCATTATCTTACCTCCATTACTGAAGCACGAGTCACCAGAATTTGATGCAGGCAATTTTGGTAGAAGCCATATTAAGTGTGATTAAACTGTCTTGGGAGAGGTGTCAGAACAACATTGTAAGTGGCAGACACTAGATGTAACAGCCCTCCACCTCGGTTCAAGCTTGGTTTCTCCAATTTAACATAAACAGCTTCTGTTCTAATGCCTTTCTCAAGGCAGTTTAATCACTCCTAATAGCTTCAGTCATGTACGCGTAAATGTAGTTAACATTTTACCTCCATAACTGAAGCATGAGTCACCTGTATTTTAGGCTGTACATTTCTGGTACAAGCCATTCCAAGAGAAATCTAGTTGGATGACTGGCAAAAGTTTTTAAAAAATACAAAAAATCTTGCGCTGACTTATTGCTACTGATATACCATGACCTGGATGAACATCAACCTTCACAAACATGATGAAGCTCAAAATTGTAGAAACGTCTCATAGTTTTTTTTTTTTAGTGATCACTTGCCCTAATGTTAAGGCTTATAAGTGTTAGAGTTGAGCAAAGCGTGCTTCGGATGCTACATCCGAAGTCGCTTCGTTCAAAAGTTCGGAATAATACTGTACAGAGATCCGTCTCCGTAGAGTATTAGAATGTATGGGCTCCGATAAGTCAAAGTTATTCACAAAGTCGCATTGAATAACTTCGGTAATTGATTTTTAAAGTGGAAAACCCCTTTAAAACTTGAAACTGAACTCGACTTTGGTCCCGAAGTACTAGTCCACTTTCCACTTTCAAAATCAAGTACCGAAGTTATCCAACAAAGTCACGCACGATAGGTAAGGAAGGACACTCCTGTATGCGTGGTCTTTTTTGTCCAAATTTTGTCTTGTTCTTGGTGGTCCAAAATTATTGCAACTATGTAGTGGTTACTCTGTGGAGGACAGCTGAGTCATAGTTTGGGACAAAATGTTTTGTTCAAAGGATATATGTATCTACAAGAGAATGTCCCATCCAAGGAACGCTTGCTTCTGCAAGTCTGCATAAAAAATAAAAATGTCAAGTTGCTTCTTGTAGGAATAAAGGAACAAAGATCATGGTTCCACCACAATACAGCCCCTGTAACTTACTGGGGCCTTTATTATGGTGCCAGGTTTTACCACTCAAAAACAAAGGGCTGAGTAATTTTCTCCCTACCTTTCCTTTCCATGGTATTTGGGCAAATGTCCCACCTCTGTGCTTGAAATCAACCATGACTGCGTCCGCTCTCTCTTAGGGCATTATAGCAGCCCCATGATCTGCCTATATGGTAAAAATGTCTAAAATATGGAAACAAGGACAGAAAAAAATCAACACATACAGGGTCCGTGAGCATCACAAGAAAATTCATTTTTTCTACATTCTACTGTTTCGAGACCCTTCTTAAAAAAAAGTGATTGTCCAAAGTGGAAAACCGTTTAAAAAAGGAAGATCTAACTGATATCGTATTAGAAACACAATAGCTAAATGCATTGTATCTGTGAATGTTATAATATGTGATCCCTCATTGTATATGAATGATCGCAAATACTGACTTACAGCAAGACTGACTTGACTAGTACCTCAAGAAAGTAATTTATTTTATTACATCCCTGCCCAGTGTCTTTCCTTTTCATATACCGTAAGTTGTATTGCCAAATACATGATACTGTCCCTCTTGCTCCCAAGATCAAGTCTCTTCTAGAAAACATTGGATTTTCACCAAGTCTAGTCCTACATAATATTTGGCACAAATTTGATTAGTAGGTCAAAAAATTAGGCCAACATTATTAAAAATCCCCCAAACTGTCTAGTTGCACCACCTATATTATTAGAGCACCTTAAAATCTAAAGTTGCCAATGTCCATTATTCTTGTATCCAGAAATCATTCAACTGAGAATTTTTGTAAAGAATAAAAATATGTTTAAAGGGTTTCTGTCATGAGAAATAAAGTTATGTAGCTGACTGACATTAGCGATGTGCTAATGTCAGCAGTATATAACAGTATGCTTTATAACTCCCTGCCTGACGCCGTACTCTTGAAATAAAGACTTTTAAAATATGCTAATGAGCCTCTAGGTGATATTAGGGTGTTGCTTCAGCACCTTGAGGCTCCGTTTACGCACCCTTTGGCACCCCCAGGTCCAGTTGATTGACTTTCGAGTTCTTCTCAGTGTCCTGTAAATCCTGCGCCTGCACCATCCCTTTTAGTATTCGGCGCAGTGAGTAAAGGACACGCTCCTGCTGCCGGCTTCCTTCCTTCGGCGCAGACACTGCGCCTGCGCCGAATACTAAACGGGACGGCGCAGGCATGGGATTTACGGGACACTGAGGAGAACTCAAAAGTCAATCAACTGGACCTGGGCGTGCCAAAGGGTGCGTAGACCGAGCCTCTAGGTGCTGAAGCAACGCCCTAATAGCACCTAGAGGCTAATTAGCATGTTTTAAAAGTCTTTATTTTAAGAGAACGGCGGCCGGCAGGGAGTTATAGAGCATACTGTTAGCTACTGCTGACATTAGCACATCACTAATGTCAGTCAGCTACATAACGTTATTTCTCATGACAGAAACCCTTTAATGAAAGGTCTTGTCTCACTTCAGCAAATTGCATTTATCCTGTAGACAACGTTAATACAAGGCACTTACTAATGTATTGTGATTGTCCACATTGCCTGCTTTGCTGGGTGGATTCATTTTTCCATCACATTATATGCTGCTCGTTTCCAGGGGTTATGATCATCCTGCAATTCAGCAGTGGTGGACATGTTTGCACACTATAGAAAAAAGCGCCGCCACTCTGGGAGCCAGGACCGTGGGAGCACTCATAGGAACACGTGTGTAGCAGCTCCCGTCCCGTCCACCTCGTATCTGCGCTGCAGCGGTGGTCGTAACCCCTAAAAACGAGCAGTGTATAATGTGATGGAAAAATGAATAAAGCCAGCAAAGGAGGCAATATGGATAATAACAATACATTAGTAAGTGCCTTGTGTTAACTTTTTCTATATAATAAATGGCATTTGCTGAAGTGAGACAATCCCTTTAAGAAAAAAAAAAAAAAAACATTTCAAATATTTTTAAAATTTTCTAAAATAAATATACATAGCTGATATTTGCAAATATTTGAAATTCATCATTGACAATATTTTTTATTTTTTTTCCCCCTCTAAAGGATGGACAAAATTTGCCCGCTTAACTCGCGCATTGACGAACAGCCGCAGTGTTTTACAGCAGCTGACTCCTATGAACAAAGCAGAAGTGGTCCACAAACATTCCAGATTAGCAGAAGTAAGAGATTATTTATTCCTTTTCTAATATTGCTTCATTGCTTTCATGTTTATCAAAAAGACAGTATATGAAATTTACCGCATTCTTTACAGTGAAAAATACAAACAAAGCTACCATCATGGGGCTCTACTTTTTTGTAGGTAGATCTACATACCAGCAGGTAATATGTATGCATCAAAGGGTTCTGCTATTTCATATGGAAATCAACTATGTAGAAGGAATATTGTGAATTTTCATTCCTGTTCGGCCAACAGTGCACTGGATGTTTCATCAATGGCAATAGACTAGCTGTTGTGGACAACCTTGTTCTAACAATACCTTTAGTCCTCCTGCATGCAGCCATAATACAGTACTCAAGTGCCCATATTAAACCTCTGTGTGCCTTCAATTTCATAGAATTTTTAAAGCCTGGAGTTGAGAAACACTGTGCTAGGATATAGACTGTGTACTGATTAGTTGAGATTGCCTATAGGGAAAGGATCCAGTAATGGTCCTCATGCTCTAAGAAAAAGTACTATTGATGCTTCATTTTTAGGCAATACCCTCACCAATCATGGAACAGGGTCTCGACTCCCGAGTTCCTTTGCTGTAGTCAGCTATCCCCAGCAGTCCCATAGAGAAGGAATGAAGCAGCTTGACCACCGCTCCATTCATTCGGACCTCTGTTCTCTTTATGGGTGGGAGTCCGAGCAGTGGGACCCTCATCGATCAGATATTTATCCCCTATCCTTCTTACATCTTGGGAAAAAAAATGTAATTGTATCTTTTGAAGTCATCATCTCCATTCTTCCCTTTAATTCACTAGTTATTTTATGCAGATCTCGATACTTGTTTTTTGAAGGCCATGTGCAGGCCAGGTACTTAATGTGAGTCTTTACAAAGTTCACTACTTAATTACATATTAATTAGAGAAATTGAAGCGCTCAAGTAGGTCAGTATCCTCCAAATACAGCAGATCCTCTGTAGATAGCAAAGCATTTAGTTTTACAATTGGTTTTATTTGTTGCTAATACTATATTTGATATATACTATAGGTTGTGATCATAGTCATGGTGTTGCAGTTTGGTGTCATCATTACTTGAAATGTATTGAAAAAGTATAGGGCATATGGTGGTAGTCCTTACTGCTGAGACTCTTCAGGGGGTTACTAGAATATTGTCATGGTGGTAATGTTGGGGGTCATGCTGGATTGTTTGGGATGATCATATGGCTTGCAACTTTTTGTCCTGTGCAGAAACATTGAATTTGCAGTATGAGCCGTGGTAATGCTACCATTTTAGGGTACTTTCACACTTACGGCAGGATGGATCCTTCCGCTATTTTGCCATGCCGCTGCTCTGTCCCCATTGACTATAATGGGGACAGGGCGGAGCTCCAGCGCAGTACGGCAGTTCACGGTGAGAGGCCGCCGGACTAAAGTCAGACATGCAGGACTTTTAGTCCGGCGGGCTATCGCCGCGCACTGCCATGCTGCACCGGAGATCCGCCCCAGTCCCCATTATAGTCAATCGGGATGGAGCGGCGGTCCGTCGGCACGGCGAAATAGCGGAAGGACGGATCCGACAGGGTGAACAGCCTGTCGAATCCGTCCTGCCACAAGTGTGAAAGTAGCCTTATCGTGACTTGCAGCCAATGCTGTTTCAAAAAAACAAAAATTAAGTGAAACAAACAAACAAAAATAATCAAAAATCAAAAAGCACAGGCTTCCTACAGGTGAGACAAGAGAAAAAGTTGGTGCTGTTTGCCACAGCATCAACCCGGGGGCAAATAGTGTAGCCTGTGAAGAAAGGTCATGGGTTGCTTAGAAGATACTAGGCTGGCGTTCCTCCCTTCCCTTTCTCCTCAATTAAATTCAACATTCCTGGCTGGGAATGTCTTAACCCACTCATCAAATCCGAAGATCACAGACTGATCTTACCCCTTCCAATTAAGTCCAACCAGGGCTGGTCTGTTTATCCCCAGTCAATGAAATCCAAATCTCCTGGCTTGATACGCATCCCCCCACCAAGCACACCAATCAAATTCAAAATGTAGTATGGTTTCCAAAATATCTGCCTGTCCCATATGTTCCGTCCCCCTGCCAATCATATCTATATATAAATATATTTTTAGCGCAACCAGGGCTAAATAGCTTGCAATTGTTTGGTCGCTGCAGACAGCGACATTATCTGCACTACATCTCCTGTCTAACATGTGTGCAGCCTAAATATATCCGTGACATCCAGTGTACTTTTTCCATAGATGGTGTCCACTGTAGACAGTTACATTACCTGTGCTACATCTCCTGTATAACAGCGCATCCGAAATATCAGTGACATTCAGCGTAATTTTTTTCGCCGCTGGTGACAGCGACATTATCTGTGCTACATCTCCCGTGTAACGTGTGCGCAGCCTAAAAATATCTGTGACATCCAGTGTACTTTTTTTGTAGACAGTGTCCGCTGCAGACAGTTACATTACCTGCGCTACATCTACTGTATAACGTTTGCGTATCCGAAATATCAGTGACATTCAGTCAAATTTTTTTACTGCTGGTGGCAGCGACATTACCTGTGCCACATCTCCAGTATAACGTTAGCGCATCCGAAATATCAGTGACATTCAGTCTAATGTTTTTCGCCGATGGTGACAGCGACATTATCTGCGTACATCTCCTGTGTAACATGTGCGCAGCCTAAAATTATCTGTGACATCCAGTGTACTTTTTCTGTAGACGGTGTCCGCTGCGGACAGTTACATTACCTGCGCTACATCTCCTGTATAATGTTTGCGTATCTAAAATATCAGTGCTGATGGTGCACGCAGAGGCCATGACCCTGGGCTCGGTGAAACTGTGCCTGCTGCCAGAGCACAAGAAACACACTCATCCACGATACCTAGCTTCATGTCCCAGTTTGCAGGGCGGCGCAGGACACCACTCTCGAAGTCACACCAGTGCGACCAGGTGGTCGGTTGGATTGCAGCAGATAATGCTTCCAGTCGGTTAAGCACCACCCTGTCTTCCACAAAGTCCAGTCTCATTAGCCAAGAGTCTGGTCAACAGAATCCTCACCCTGATAATCCTTCTACACACCATGGAGAGTCTTGGCAAACAAGTGATCCCACACTCGGATATTCCGAGGAGCTGTTTTCATCGCCATTCCTTAATTTGGGCCTCTCGCCAAGCTCGCTTGTAGAGGGACATGAGATCTTGTGCCCTGATTCCCAAACTCTGGAGCATCCACAGTCAGAAGAAGATGACGGTGGGGAACGGCAATTAGTGTTTCACGAGGTGGATGATGATGATGAGACACAGTTGCCAATAAGTCAACCGCAATTAGTGTCTCAAGAGGTTCATGATGAGGATGAGACACAGTTGTCAATAACTGACATTGTTGTTAGGTCAACAAGTCAGAAGGGTGACCAGAGTGAGGAGGTAGTGGAAGAGGAGGTGCTGGACGATGAAGTCACTGACCCAACCTGGGAAGGGGGCAAGCCGAGCGAAGACAGCAGTACAGAGGGGGAGGGATCTGCAGCACCGCAACACCCTGGGAGAGACAGGCCCACAACTGTTCCCCAGAGCACCCCCTTGCGGCAATCTCCCTTGCCAAGGGGTAGGTCTTCCGCAGTCAAGTGGGGACGATAAAAGAATTGTCATTTCCAACCTGTTGCATACCAAAAGGAGCAGGTGGCGTGAACACTAGCAACCTCACCATCACCAGCATGATCCGCCACATGGCATCAATGCACCCTAATAGGGAGGCCGAACGCCTGGGTCCACAACCAGTGTCTGCGGATCACACCACTGCCTCCTCTTCCCCCTGTGTTACGTGCTGGCCAATCCCCTGTCCAAGACGCAGGCCTGGATGCCTCCCGCCATGCACCTGGACCTTCGCAAGCACCATCAGCTAGCACATCCACTTCTGTGTCCCAGCGCAGCATACAGATGTCTATACCCAGCCACCCACCCACAGACCATAACACTAAATGCGCACCTTTCCAAATTGCTGGCCCTGAAAATGTTTCAATTTAGACTTGTGGACACTGAGGCTTTCCGCATCCTGATGGCGGCGGCTGTCCCGCAGCACTCTGTCCCCAGCCGCCAATATTTTTCACGGTGTGCAGTCTCAGCCTTACACCAGCATGTGTCCCGTAACATCACCCGTGCCCTGACCAAGGCAGTTATTGGGAAGGTCCACTTAACGACTGACACATGGACAAGTGTTTTTGGCCAGGGACGCTACATTACCCTGACGGCACACTAGGTGAACGTTGTGGAGGCCGGGAGAAAGTCGTACCCTGGGATGGCACAAGTGCTACCGACACCAAGGATTGCGGGCCCTATTTCCATCAGGGTTTTCGCCACCACCTACGTTAGTGGCTGCAACCCCCCCTTCTCCTCCTCCTCCTCCACTTCCACCTCTGAATTATCATCTTGCAGCACCAGTCAGAGATCAGTCAGTAGCCTGAAGCAGTGTAGCACTGCAGTGGGGAAGCATCAACAGGCCGTGCTTAAACTGATCTGCTTAGGTGACAAACAGCACACCGCCGCAGAGCAGTGGCAGGGGATAAGGGACCAGACTGAGCTGTGGCTCGCGCCACTCAACCTAGAACCAGGCATGGTTGTGTCTGATAATGGCCGTAACTTGGTGGCGGCTTTGGAGCTCGGCAAGGTCACACATATCTCATGCCTAGCCCACGTGTTCAACCTAGTGGTTCAGCGGTTTATCAAAACCTACCCCAATTTGCCTGAGCTACTGGTGAAGGTGCACCGCGTGTGTGCCCATTTCCGCAAGTCATCGACAGCTTCCGCCGGTCTAGCAATGCTGCAGCAGTGCTAGCAATTGCCAGCTCACCGACTGTTGTGCGACATGAGCACACGCTGTAACTCCACATTCCACATATTGGCCAGGCTTTGTGAGCAGCAAAGGGCAATAGTGGAATACTAGCTGCAACATGGTCGTCGCCTTTCCAGTCAGCTTCCGCTCTTCACAAGCGACGAGTGGGCATTGATGTCTCACCTATGTGAGGTTTTAAGAAACTTTGAGGAATCAACACAGATGGTGAGCGGCGAGGCTGCTATTATCAACGTAACCATCCCACTTCTGTGTCTACTCAAACGCTCGCTGCTCACAATTAAGGTGGACGCTTTGCATGTGGAAGAGGTGGAAATGGGGGAAGACAGTACACGGGGTGATAGCCAGACCACCCTCAGTTCGTCTTCTCAGAGCTAATTGGACGATGAGGAGGAGGAGCAGGAGATGGTTGCCTCCGCTACAGAGGGTAGTACCCATGGAAAGTTTATTCCATCTGTTCAGCATGGATGGGTAGAAGAGGAGGAAGAGGATGAGGAGATTGAGAGTCATGCTCCTGATGAGGACAGAGAAGTCTTGCCTGTTGGGACTCTGGCCCACATGGCTGACTTTATGTTAGGCTGCCTTTCCCGTGACCCTCGCGTTGTACGCATTTTGGCCAACACCAATTACTGGTTGTTCACCCTTCTCGATCCCCGCTACAAAGAGAACTTCTCATCTCTCATTCCTGTGGTGGAGAGGACGAGCAAAATGGTGCAATACCAAAAGGTCCTTGTGGAAAAATTGCTCCAAAAAGTTCCAGCTGACAACGAGGGGAACACACTGCAGTTCCAACAGAGGCATGGCAACACTATCCAAGGCCTAGTGTAGTGTCCCACTAGGTAAAGGTGGGCACTACACAAGGGTTAATGTGTTTATTGCATTTACTGCCATGTGTTGTATTTCCCTGTGTTATCTGGGTGTCAGGCCTGTCAGGGTGCAGTTTAGCCTCCCAGGCGTTAGAGGGAGCTAGAGAGCCCTAGTTATATATAGGCAGGCCCAGACAGGGGAGAGGGAGTGTATTCCAGGGGACTAGAGGAGTCACTTAGTCAACCTGAAGCTCCTGAGGCTAGGAATAGCTCAGTTGAGATACCCCAGTAGTAGGACAGGACCTCCTGGGAGAAAACCTGCAGCTTCCCTACCAAGCACGGATAATACAAGTCAGATAAGTACCCTGATGGGCACAGGTTCTATAAAGTAAAGCAAGTGCCAATACTGGAGGAAGATTATATATACCAAGGATTTAAGCCAGCAATTAGGCATACGGGCCTTGGGATCCAGCCAGCTAGAATAGCTGAAGGGGATAGAGCAGCATTGTACTGCAAAGCATTGAACTGTTTGCCCTCCAAGTATCTTGCATGATTAATACCTGCCATTATTGAAAGTCAACCTGCTTGTGAAGTATTGTTCAAGGGACTGCATTATCATTATCAACTGTAACTGCCTGTACAAAGTTGGACTGTTCTTCCACCAAGTAAAGCAACGTTTAGTTTATCAACTGTGTACTCATTTACTACTCCTATAAACCGGTGTGCCACCGTTACAGGCACTGGCGTCACGAATCTTAAAGGGACCTTGCCTCAGGCACTCTAAACACCTGCAACATCCAGGGCACCTCACATAACATCAGGCCAGGTCTCTACATCCAGAGTGTGCCCCAGAGGAACTTGTGTCTACCTCTCCATTCACTGCCGCATGCCTGCCCAGGGTTCTCCTCAGAAAAGTGAGTAACCCTTGATTGCCCATACCGTGACCTCACTGTCGCTATACCCTGCAGGTCTGGCGTGCTGCACTAGGACAGTTTTATGACACCCCCTCAGCACCCTCAACCTGATGCTCGGCCTAGTGTCACAAGGAGGGAAAAATTTGGGAAGATGGTGAAGGAGTACGTAGCAGACCGTGTCCGCGTCCTCAGTGATCCCTGTGTGCCTTACAACTATTGGGTGTCCAAGCTGGATACGTGGCACGAACTTTCGCTCTACGCCTTGGAGGTGCTGGCCTGCCCCGCCGCTAGCGTTTTGTTTGATTGGGTATTTAGTGCTGCTGGGGGCATAATAACTGATAAGCACACCCGCCTGTCAGCTGAAAATGCTGACTGGTTGACCCTTTTAAAAATGAACAAGGCCTGAGTTGCCCCTGACTTCTCTACTCCACCAGAGGAAAGCGGCTGAACATATGTGGCTTTCATGGTGTATTGAATACACTGTATTCCCATGCACCCCTTCTGCCACTAAAAAGTATATACAGTCATGTGAAAAAATTAGGACACCCTTTGAAAGCATGTGGTTTTTTGTAACATTTTTAATAAATGGTTATTTCATCTCCGTTTCAACAATACAGAGAGATTAAAGTAATCCAACTAAACAAAGAAAACTGAAGAAAAGTCTTTTCAAGATCTTCTGTAAATGTCATTCTACAAAAATGCCTATTCTAACTGAGGAAAAAGATAGGACACCCTCACATGTATTCCCTCTTAAATTGGCTCAGATCTCACACCAGGTGCACATAATTAGTAGATCGTTACTCTGCATGTTGAATGAGGCTTGCCCTATTTAAACCTCAGACATTTAGTTTGGTGTGCTCCTGACTGTTGAAGTGAGAGTGAGCACCATGGTGAGAGCAAAAGAGCTGTCAGAGGACTTCAGAAAAAAGATTGTAGCAGCCTATGAGTCTGGGAAGGGATTTAAAAAGATCTCAAAAGATTTTGAAATCAGCCATTCCACTGTCCGGAAGATAGTCTACAAGTGGAGGGCTTTCAAAACAACTGCCAACATGCCCAGGACTGGTCGCCCCAGCAAGTTCACCCCAAGAGCAGACCGCAAGATGCTAAAAGAGGTCTTCAAAAACCCTAAAGTGTCATCTCGAGAACTACAGCAGGCTCTGGCTACTGTTGATGTAGAAGTACATGCCTCTACAATCAGAAAGAGACTGTACAAGTTTAACAAGGAGGAAACCTTTGCTTTCCAAGAGAAACATCGAGGCCAGACTGACATTTGCCAGAGATAAAGTTGACAAAGACCAGGACTTCTGGAATAATGTTCTTTGGACAGATGAGTCCAAAATTGAATTATTTGGACACAACAGCAGAGGACATGTTTGGCGTAAACCAAACACAGCATTCCAAGAAAAGAACCTCATACCAACTGTGAAGCATGGAGGTGGAAGTGTCATGGTTTGGGGCTGCTTTGCTGCAGCAGGACCTGGTCAGCTCACCATCATAGAATCCACGATGAATTCTACTGTGTATCAGAAGGTGCTTGAAGAACATGTGAGACCATCAGTTAGAAAATTAAAGCTGAAGCGGAACTGGACCATGCAACATGACAATGACCCAAAACATACTAGTAAATCAACCAAAGATTGGCTGAAAAAGAAGAAATGGAGAGTCCTGGAATGGCCAAGTCAAAGTCCAGATTTGAATCCCATTGAGATGCTGTGGGGTGACTTGAAAAGGGCTGTACGTGCAAGAAACCCCTCAAACATCTCACAGCTGAAAAAGTTCTGCATTGAGGAGTGGGGTAAAATTTCCTCAGACCGATGTCGAAGACTGGTAGATGGCTACAAGAACCGTCTCACTGCAGTTATTTCAGCCAAAGGAGGTAACACTCGCTATTAGGGGCAAGGGTGTCCTATCTTTTTCCTCAGTTAGAATAGGCATTTTTGTAGAATGACATTTACAGAAGATCTTGAAAAGACTTTTCTTCAGTTTTCTTTGTTTAGTTGGATTACTTTAATCTCTCTGTATTGTTGAAACGGAGATGAAATAACCATTTATTAAAAATGTTACAAAAAACCACATGCTTTCAAAGGGTGTCCTAATTTTTTCACATGACTGTATGGTATATGGTTCAGTCTCCCTTTTCTCATCCTCCTCCTCCTCTATCATATCAACATGCTTATTAGGCTGCCCTCGCTCCTAATGTTTTAGAGGGTCAGCTCAGCAGCGGGCACTCAACCATAATGTTTTAGAGGGTCAGCTCAGCAGCGGGCACTCAACCATAATGTTTTAGAGGGTCAGCTCAGCAGCAGACCCTCACCCCTAAATTTTTAGATGGTCAACTCGGCAGCAGGCCCTCGCCCACAAAATTTTTAGATGGTCAGCTCGGCAGCAGGCTCTTACCCACAAAATTTTTTAGATGGTCAGCTCGTCAGCAGGCCCTCGTCCATAATATTTTAGATGGTCACCTCGGCAGTAGGCCCTCACCCCTAATGTTTTAGATGGTCAGCTCGGCAGCAGGCCCTCACTATTAATGTTTTAGATCGTCAGATCAGCAGTAGGCCCTCGCTCCTAATGTTTTTGAGGGTCACCAGCAGGCTAGCAATCATCATTTTTTAAGGGTGTGTATGATGCCCTCCCTTTATGTGTAATAAAGGGTGTATTGGAGTGCCGGTTCCTTGTAATTTTTGGCAGCCCTTTCACTTAGTGCATAGGCTTTATGAGTGTAGGAGTCCCACTACCTGAACAATGTGAATGATGCCCTCCATTATGTGATATACAGGTTGTATCGGAGTGCCTCTTCCTTGTAATTTTTGGCAGCACTTGCACTTTATATACAAGTAAATATACGAGAAAGAATGTTTCCTAACAATTTTTCCTCTAAAATCGATTTTATCTTCATTTTTCAGTTTTTTTTGTGCGTCTGTAAAAGTGGCGTACTACTCGGACAACATCGTTCTCAGCAGCGACCTGGGAGTCCAAGATGCATCCAGACATCCTCCCCATGCTGTTCCCGAACCATTTCAGTGGTGTTTCCATCAATTTCTGACCTTTTACTATGAACCAGACACCTTCCCCTCTTCAGACCAGGGGGTGCCTGGTTTAATGCTCGGGTTCTCCCATTGAATGGCATTGTGCTCGGAAGAGCACCCCGAGGTGTTCTACTCGAGCACTCGAGCACTTTTGTGCTCGACCAACGCTACAAGAGACGTATCACTTTTATCAGCAGCATCAACACTACCAGACAATATACCTGCTTTAATAGGGATGATCCCGCTAACCTATTTTAACAAGAGAGGTATTGTTTTAATCAGCAGGATCAACTCTGCCAGAGAGTATGCCTTAATTAATAGAGTTGATCCTGCTGACAGATAGAGAGGTATTGCTTTAATCAGTAGGATCAACTCTGCCAAAATAGTATGCCTGGTTTAATAGAGTTGATCCTGCTGACAGATGCTCCTTAAAGGCTTGTTGGCTTTGGACAACGCCTTTTTGCTAGAACAGCCTCTCAAAATAAACCGATTAGAGTGTGTCCCCAGTGGTCAGCTTTAATCTGCAGGGGAACATAGCAGCAAGTAATCAATTCCTCTGCAGCACCACCTCAGGAGAAATTAAGTATTACATGGTCTCCCTTGAAATCAGTGGGCTGCCAGTAAAATACACAGATCCTACAAGTCCTCCAAAGGAAGATGCACTCTCTGAATAATTGATAGAGATCCCCAATGAGGACCCCACCATTCAGTGACCCATTAGGGTATTTGATAATGGGTTTTCTTACCCAAAGCCTATTAACTCTACCATTACATTTTGTGAATTACGATAGGTTTAGTGGTTCTTTAAACCTACTTTAAATTGCGGAGCAATTAATGCGTTATATATATATTTTTCTATTTATTAGGAGAGGTTCCTAATCAACCGAGCTTTAAACACTTTTTCACGTAGACAAAGGTTTTTTATTGCACGCCTATGCCTAATTAAAATAACAGTAATTTTTGATTGCCTTTCTAAAATTAGCTTCCTTGTGAAGTAGAAAATCTCTGGTTTACACACTACGGCTGTTTTCTTCGCTGCCCAATTTATTTTTCAGGTTATTTTGTCTGTTTAGCCTTCGCTTTGCTGGACACAGTTTTGTAACCGTTTAATGTGTTAGTAAAAGAGAGCATCAGATAATATAGCACTTTCTCAAAATCCAACCCGTTTTGTAGATTGATATGACATCCTTTCCTTGGCACATCTGTAATTAATCCCCCATGGGGTAAGGTTACCCTTGCAGCCTGCCTTGTGCATAGTGTGTAATAAGACGTGGACTGTCCTGTACTGCATGATTCATGCACTGATGAGATCCTTAGATTGCCCCAATTAATAATTCACTGAGTGCTGTTAGCCTTTGGAACCTAATCAAAATATAAGATAAATGTTGCTTTCTTAACTTGAAGGCAAGGGTGTCTGTTAGATATTTTCGCAGTTCCAGTTACTCTATAGGCATGCAACCCAAATCCATATATTTGTTGGTTTTACTTCTCTAGATAAAAAGTCCCTAAAATAGAAAGTTCTTTGATGTTCTCACTGCAGCACAGTCATCCCCGGGGGTAGCTACATTAAGATTCCTGTAGGCGTGCACATTTGGGGGGAGTGATGTCTCCTGAGATTCTACCATGAGAGATAAAAGTCCAGGTAAAGGTTCACATTCATTCTCTAAATCTAATGTTACATCTTTATTAATGTGCACGGATATATTATTTGTGTAGACGGGCAGGATATAAGAATATATGTTAGGTGCAAGAAAGCTAAAAATGATGCACAAATAGATAGATAGTAGGTTAATTCAAGATAATAATTAGATAGGAGATGATAACGATGGATGTGAGTTAGAAAGAACATATACACAAATTTGTTATTAATCAGGTATAATGCAAAAACCTGAAAATCTTAAAGATCATAATTGATACATTATAGTGGGAAATTAAATATTTTTGTATATAAGACATCTATTAGAGAGATAGATGGATATGAGATAGATAAATAGATAGATATTAGATAGATAGATAGATTGATAGATGAGTAGTATGGTGGCTCATTGGTTAGAACTGGTGTCTTGCAGCATTGGCATCCGAGGTTCAACTCTGACCAAGAACAACATCATCATGGAGTTTGTATGTTCTCCCCGTGTTTGCATGGGTTTCCTCCCACACACCAAAGACATACCGATAGGAAACTTAGACCGTGAGCCCCCAGTGATGGTAATGTTTCTAAAGCACTGTGGAATATGTCGGCGCTATATAAGTGGGTAAAATAAATACAGATCAATTCATCTGTATATATATTGTTGAAATATTAGCTAGCTAATACTCTCACTAGTGGATATATGAATATTCAGAAATAAATATAATAGATATTACATAAAAAATAGATAAATTTGTACTTTTATAAGTAAATATATATGAGTGAAAAATTAGACAGATAGTACTAGCACTAACGGATACATAAATATATACATATTAAGAAATAAATACATAAATATTAGATGGATACAAATTATATATATATAGTTGATAGGTTAGTAGATAGATTGAGTAGATATGCAATAGATGATGGGTAGTACTAGCATTAGTTGATACCATGTATATAAAATATTGTAGTTGGATTCTTGAATAGATAGGATATGTAGGAGATAGAGGGTTGTGAGCTAGATCAATATGGAATGGTTGATGAATACATGGATACAAGATTAAAAGATATGAGATAGATAGGTAGATATGATAGATATGGGATAGATAGGTAGATATGGGATGGATAGATAGATAGTATAAAAAAGGCCTCCTTGTGTTGGGTTGAAACATTGCATTTGGGGTTAATAAAGTGGGTCCACCACCCATTCAAATTCTTCTATAGATAGATAGATAGATAGATAGATAATAGATAAATAGATATGTGATAGATAAATGGATATGAGATATACAGATAGATATATAGATACAAGTAGGCACATAGACATATAGCGTGTATATTGCATTCATTTTTCATTTACTTCTCTACCATTATATACACATAGAATGATTTGTTCTTATTTTAGACCTAAATCAGAGAACAGAAACATCAAGCATCGCGGCCTGAACAATGTGTGCTTTTCATCCGTCTGAATAATCCATATAAACAAGCCTTGATGTTCAATAATAGAAAACTGGTTCACTGGCATTTGATAAAACATCTAATCTTCAAGAATCTAGAACGGTGGCAGGATTGTATTTTCTTTTCACGAGAGTTTCCACAAATAAGAGATTAGAAATAAACTGTCTCAGATCTTTATGAAGTTTACCGGGTTGTAAGACAACACTGCCGAGTAGAATAGTGTTTGATATTATACATATCTATGGACTTAGTCTCTCCAGAATACCTCTTCATAGTGAACACTTTTTATTCATGTCCTTCTCTTCCTTCTGCCCCCTCTACTGCTGATGTGTATAAAGCCCTTATACACTACACACTATATAAGAGCCATGGTATCAAGCATGGATATATTTTTGATCATATAGGTTCTGCTGACATATACAGCAATGGGTTCTGTCAGGTTTCCATCTGGGCTTCTGTGTTTTTGGTGGAAAGAATAGTGCTGCAGGCCATACTACTCTTACCATTAACATACCAGAGCAGCCCTAACAACCATGTTTGGGAAAGACATTGAATGGAGACCAGTCAAACCTCAAGCATTGCCCCACCAACTTGGTTGGTGGCTAGAATGAGATGAACTCTGTCTTCTCTACAAAATGTTTGGCAAGACCATATGTTTCAGGGTCTTACAGAACATTACACAGATTCTGAAATATGTGAAGTAACCCTTCCCCTCATTTATTTTTAGGGTTATCAGCCCTTGAAAGTACTGTACTGTAAGAGCTCATCTATAACTGAGGGATTCCGACAACTATAATGTTGACATGACTAGGTCACAGAAGTGAAGGTTATGCTCCTTTTTGTATTATAAATGTCTAATGTGACTTGTATCTCATGCAGGTTCTACAGCTGGGATCAGACATCCTTCCTCAATACAAACAAGAAGCACCAAAGACGCCACCACACATTATATTGCACTATTGTGCTTTCAAGACCACCTGGGATTGGGTGATCCTAATACTGACCTTCTACACTGCAATCATGGTTCCTTACAATGTCTCCTTCAAGACGAAGCAGAACAACATTGCCTGGCTGGTGCTGGACAGTGTGGTGGATGTCATTTTCCTTGTTGATATAGTTTTGAACTTTCACACAACTTTTGTTGGACCTGGAGGAGAAGTAATTTCAGATCCCAAACTTATAAGAATGAACTACTTGAAAACGTGGTTTGTCATTGACTTACTGTCTTGCTTACCATATGATATCATCAATGCCTTTGAAAATGTGGATGAGGTAAGTGGATGTCAGCCAAGTGTTGTTAAAAATGTATGAGGAAATTATAAGTCTCTGAATTTCTACCTGTCACACACTGCCTTGAATGCTTCAGCTATTCTGTCCTTGCCAGCTGCCCCCATAAAAAGTGCCTGCCAGCTTCCCCTTTTACCTGTGCTTTCTAATTGCTTTCTTTATCATACCTTTCTGGGTACCCCATTGAACAGGGACTACCAAGTACCCTCCTGAGCAAATCTTTACAACTGTCCCCATAAACAATAACATCCAAGCATCCCCATAAACAGGATCCTCCAAGTGTCTCCATAAACAGTACAATCGTATTGTCTGCATAAAAAGTACCTTCCAAGTGTGTCTATAAACAGTACTTTCAAAGAGTGTCCCAAAATAGTATCTTCTAATTGTCCCCATAAAGAGTATTTTCCAAGTGTCTCAATAAATAGTACTTTCAAAGAGTCTCCCAAAACAGTATATTCCAAGTGTCTCTATAAACAGTACCTTCCAAGTGTCTCCATAAACAGTAGTCTCAAACAGTTCCCCAAAACAGTATCTTCAGATTGTCCCAATAAAGAGTACTTTCCAAGTGTCTCTATCAACAGTACTATCAAATTGTACTTTCCAAGTGTCTTAATACTACCTTCCAAGTGTCTCCATAAACAATACCTTCTAAGTGTCACAATAAACAGTACCTTCCAATTGTCCCCATAAAGAGTACTTTTCAAGTGTCTCCATGATCAGTACTTTCAAAGAGTCTCCCAAAACAGTACATTCCAAATGTCTCCATAAACAGTACCTTCAAAGTGTTCCAATAAAGAGTACCTTCCAAGTGCATCTATAACTATTACCTTTCACCTGTCTCCATACACAGACAGTACCTTCCAATTGTCCCCATAAAGTGTACTTTACAAGTTTCTCTATAAATAGTACTATCCAAGTGCCTCCATAAACAGTACTGTCAAATAGTCCCTAAATACAGTACCTTCCCATTTTCCCCATAAATAGTACCTTTTATGTCCTTATACTGTGGCTTTCAAGTGCCCTCACAGACAATGCCTTCAGTTGACCCAATAAATATCTCCCAGTAGATGTTAAATGATTTCTAGAAGCATCCCCTAATATTGTCTGCATCTGGCCCTCTCCTCTTCCCCACATCTAGCTCCAGCCACTGAGCCTTATCCCCCCATCATAAAAACATAATGCATCACCCATCAACAGGACAGATTGATGGCTGAGGCAATAGTCACCCTTGTCCTACCTAACATGCATGGATGTGATAAGGTGGAGTTTGAATAGAGAGGTAGTCATGCACGTGCACTGTAGCTTCATGTATCTCCATGACAATTATAGTAACAACAGAGGGGAAAAAGAAAAATTAAATGTAAAAAATAAATAAAATAGTAACAACAGAGAGCTATATAGTAAGAGCCCAGTGCTTAGGCGCAAGATGAGATCCACTGGAAGTCTTTACAGGTCATGTCTTTTCATATTCCAATCTATTAGACTGCTCCAGCCACAGTGTCTGTTCAATTGTGCACTGAAATAAATACATAAAATAAGATGCTAAGCTCCTCTAAAGGAAGTGTGGGGGATTCGCTCTGGTAGTTAGGACTAGAGGATGCAGTATACAGGCAAAGTACACAGTTCTTGAATCAAACAGCAGTGTTTATTCACACATTGGTGTATAACAAAATGCAGATAAGTGTATCACAAAACGCAGGTGGCTTGGTGTTTGTTCACACACAAGGAAAGTCCATAAACTATAAAAGTCACCTTTTCTCCTGGGTGTTAATTCACACCCTGTTAGCCGTTCAGCCTCATCAAGTGCATAGGCGACCTGTTCGCCTTTAGAGGGGCCTGAGTCCTCCAGCCCGGATCAAACCTCAAATCCCAGCACAGCCCTCAGTTCACAGCACACAGACTCCTGAGCTCCACTGTCAGAGGGAGGTAAATCCACCACACCTGGCAGTGCTGGCTGGTTTTTATGCCTGGCAAAACCCGGCCTGGAACATGGGGAGTAGACACCCACCCAGCACTTTGACTACTCCCAGTAAGAGCTGTCCCGGATTAGTTATGACAGCCATGCTAAATCTCAAGGTGTCAATTAGCAATAGCTGCTGCTGACACACAAAATACTGGCTCTTACTTCACAGAGGCCAGAAACCTTGGTGACACCTTCCATCCACGATGATTCCAGGTACCTTCTTACAGAAGATTAAATAAAAGGGGGTAGACAGAGGGAAGTAGAATACCATAAAGACAATGCACACAGAGGGATCATCAAAGATGACGAAAAGTTCTTATCTAGGTCCAATGTATAATGACAGGGCACTGCATACAGAGCCTTATCTGTGTGTATAGTATTAGTATGGTATATAGCATAGCAGTACAACAGAGCTTTTTTTAAAGGGTCATTGAGATATCAAAAATGTTTGACATGTTATAGAGACATATCAATAGTTTCGATTGGTGGGGGTCTGAGTGCTCGGACCCCCACCAGTCACTAGAACGAGAGGAGAGAAACGCTAGCAATCTGTTGGAATCTAGATGGGCCCATAAGACTTCTACTAAGCCTGTCTCCTGCAGCGAGAAGACAGATCACAATATGCCCTTTCTAGTGATCAACAGGGGTCTCCACACTCAGACTCCCACCATTCAAAACTTTTGATGTGTCTCTATGACATATGAAAAGTTTTTTGAAAGTTTAGTAACCCTTTAAATCACTTGCCTTTAAATGATAATGAGATGGCTCTGCTCATTCTGCCCCAGTCTATATAGCAAAGTTGACAAATGACAAAATGATCAGCAGAACACATGGAATGTCTGTTTATTGTGTGTGTTCTAGTGGCCCTCGTGAGAACTGGAAAATTTCATTTTAAGATTACGTGAGATAAAAAAAAACAATGCTAACGAGGAAAAAGACAGACTAAACTCTTTTGCATATATCAGTAGCTACAGGTGGTAATGGGAATTTCTTCCAAACATCCAGGAGCAGATTGGCTATAGACCTTACAGGGAAATTTCCCGGTGGGTCGATGCCCCGGGGGCCTTAAGAGTCCTCCTCACGGCCGGCCAGTGGAAGTTTTTGGGGATATAGTTTCTGCTGCTGGCAGAATTTTGTGATGGACTGTGGTATTTGGCTCTGTTGGGGTAGTATAATGTGCCACAATATGGTTTTGCTGGCCCTGACTACTTGTGTTGGCCATGCCTTCCATCAATTTGGACCCGACCACAAAACGGGGCCACTTTTAGTATTTTTTCCATGGCCACTTTAAGTTCCTAGTCCTCCCCTGCAAACATCATTGGTAGCTAAAACTAAATTTTTTGTTGGGCCATGTAATATATAATGTTCTGATGATATCCTTTAAGAAAGTATAAATAAAAATCTTATAAATGTCTTAAACCTGTAGAAATAACATAATAATGCAATCAAGTAGCAGCATTCGGGGAATATAATCTCAGATCATGCTTTGTCATCTCCACCAATTTATATTTTTGCTCTGGAAATTGGTATTACTTTAGTGCTGATAGTGAGAGAATAACTCACGGATAATATAGTAGCTCAGTATTGGTCAGCCGTTTCAGAATCCCTGCTGGAGATAAACACATTAATTGGAAGCAATTTACAATGATAACACTCTGGAGTACAAGATGATATACTCTCAAAGTACACACTTGGCATCTGTGCTGTAGGCCAGAGCTATCTTCTATGCACATCTCTGGAGCTGTCACTTGATGACCCACTTCAGTGTGACACTGGCTAAGATAAAGGGTTTTATTGGTATTCAGGGAATTAAAAAAAGTCAGCTTGTCTTGTAGAGATAATGAAGTTGTAGAACATTACAACTTTATTAATCTCTGCTCTTAACGTTATTACTTAGGTTAGTTTTTACATGTTTTCCCAGCTCCGCTGTTTTTGAGACTAACTAGAAATAAAACAAAAGTGATCCTCCAGTCTCAAACTAAAATTTGACTATAATTAGGAAATGGAAATTCAACATAACTGGTGTCTTGCACTGGATTTATGGTGCCTACATTGAGTTCTGCCCCCCCCCCCCCCGACTCCTTCTTCACAAAGTTGCCACCAAAGTTTTAGATTTGTTGATGGGGTGCCCTCAGCAAGTCTAAAACAATGCTCCCACCTCCTGTCACGGATGGTGTACAGGAAACAAGATAAAACAATACAAACAATGACTCACTGGACCCACAACTAAGGAACAAAAGGGAGACCCCTGCAATCGACCTGCCGCTCTCCCTTGTTGCTCAGCCTATGCGACCACCCCAAAGGTGGATGGGCGCATATCCACGTACCTCGGCTATCTTAGACCTGAAGGCCCTACAATAGTGAGGGGACACGACCACCGGCTCCCTACACAGACACGGAGGGAGTCAGGGTCACCTGGATCCAGAAAACAGAAAATCATAAATGCATAAACAGAACTTATCTTGCAGACGACTGTGGACAGGGAACTGGGAACTGGGAGCTGGGAGCTGGGAGCTGGGAACTGGGAACTGGGAACTGGAACAGCATGCACACACACTCCAGGAAGAAGTATCAGCCGCACACTACTGCCTTATGGGGAGGAATTTAAAGGGAGGTAATCAGTCTGACTGCATGACAGCTGAGATAGACTAACGAGGTGAGAAACAGAAACCAAAACAAAGAAACTCAAGGAGGAGGATCTGGACGGCTCCTGTCAGAGCTTCTCAGCTGTCTGGTTGTGACACCTCCTTTGATCTTGGATGAATGAGCACCAATGACCTGCACAGGAAGCAGGAAGACACAGATGGAATAGACACAGTGCCAATCGGCATGCCTAAGACTACAGTGACTGTTTTGTGGAAAAGGAGGCGATAAACCCTGTGATGAGCTTATTGTTATGGGATCCTTTCTGCAAAAAGGGATTGTCCAATTATTATTATTATTTATTATTAACGCGCCATTCATTCCATAGCGCTGTACATATGAGAAGAGGTATACATACATAATACAGACAATTGCACTAATCATAAACAAGACGGGTTACAAACTGGTACAGAAGGAGAGAGGGCCCTGCCCGTGAGGGCTTACAATCTACATGGTATGGGAGAAGGACACAGTAGGTGCGGGTGAAGTTGGTCATGGCGGTATAGAGGCAGCAGGGTCACTGGTTGTAGGCTTGTCTGAAGAGGTGGGTTTTCCAGTTTCTTTTGAAGGATTCCACTGTAGGTGAGAATCTGATATGTTGGGGTAGCGAGTTCCAGAATATGGGGGATGCACGGGAGAAATCTTGGAGTCGATTGTGGGAAGAGGCGATAAGAGGAGAGGAGAGAAGGAGGTCTTGTGAGGATCGGAGAGTGCGTGTGGGGGGGGGGTATCGGGAAAGTAGCTCAGATATGTATGGAGGGGACAGGTTATGGACGGCCTTGTATTTATTTGTTAGTCCAATGCAGACAACCCCTCAAATTGCTTTCCTTAACAACTGCAATGTGACTGTTTCTGTGGTCTCCATGTCCCGATCTCCGCAGGGTCTGTAGCAGTCACATGCCATCCATTTTTCACATGACTGCTACTGCTAATCACTGGCATTTGTAGTCACACTCTGGTCATGCATTCGGAAAACCCTTTAGTCCTCTGGTCTGCTTGTGCAATGTCCATGGTGCTGAATCTTGACTCATGAAGTTTGCTCTGAATGCACAGTACTAAAAAAGTTTGCCTTCTTCCAAAATAACTTGACCATCCATTGTTAACCTATTACATGCTAATTGTCGCTTGTGTTTCCATGACGGCTAGATAGCAACAAGCAGTCAGACCACAGGTGATATATATCTTTGTTCCAAGCCAATTACCTCCTACACACGAGACTGTACTTTTGTATGATTCCAAATAAATGTTCTATCGAATGTAATGGTTCTAGTGAGAAATGTTTGCCGTAATTGTGGAAAGTGTCATGCAGAGAATGCAGTAGGAATGTTTTTCTCTTTGAATCCCACGGTGTTAAATGTACTTACGATCACAGCGCTTGTCAACTGGACAGGTCTGTGTATGCTGATGTTGTCATTATTATTCTTGGGTCAGTCCAATTCTTACGTCGTAATTTGTTCAAGGTAATATAAAAGGCATAGTAAAAAGGCAGCACGTGACATAACATGATAAAACCCATTTAGAAGTAACTATGATTCATGGTTTAAAGGGATTCCATATGGGCAACTCCATCCCATATTCCCTAGGAGGGTATATGGAGATCACAGAGTTATCCTCCTGGTTCCAAGCTCCATGCACTGTCGAGAGAGCCACTAGAAAGAACGAACTTGATCTAAAACATGACAAGTACTACCAATAAATGTATGCCCTTGAGCTTCCCTCAATCACCTGGTCATCAGCATCAGGTGAGCATCATTATAAGGGTGCTGCCACATGTTCAGGTTTTTTAATGCGGTTTTTAAAACCAAATTCAGGTGTGAATCATAAAAGTAGAAAAAGTATTAAAGACAGATACAAAGTCTCCCCTTTTTTCCATTCTTGATGTTGGCTTTAAAAACTGCATCTAAAACCTAAACCATGTGGTAGCACCCTAAGAAAGAATTGTCCAGATGGGACTGTTACCTTCTTGAAGAACCTGTGGAGACCATTCCATTATTGCCAAAATATTGGGAGCTAAATTAGTTGAAATATTTTATACTATAGTATGATATACTTCTAGTTTAAAGGGGTTGACCATCCTATATAAATTTTTTTAAACAGGTTCAGAATGCTATAAAAAAATTTTTTTTTTAAAGTCATGCTCTTCTCACAGATCCACTATTGCTCCCATTTTGCTTCTTCTTGGATCCGCCACTATTCTTTGCTTTCTGGCCCCTGTCAGCTCAGCCAATCAATGGCAGCAGTATTGAACTTCCTCAGCCAGTGATTAGATGAGCATTCATTTCCTGTTTGTTGAGAAGGACCAGCAAGTAGGGAGGCCAGTGGGAAACCAGGAAGCAATGGTACAGAAGCAGCAGATGATTGCTTAGTATGGTGATATCAAGGTGTCTTTATTCTTAGTTTTTCTTATGCAAGGCAACTTAAAATGTGACCTTTTTTAAAAACACAAGTTGCCAGAGAAGGTTAGGGAAAAATATGGAAGAAGTATTGAGCTGGTAGACATGTGTATCCAGCTCAATACTTCTTCCATCTTTTTCCCTAACCTTCTCTGGCAACTTGTGTTTGAAAAAGGTCTAATTTGACCGAAATGTCACACTGTCGCTTTTTAAGTTGCCTTGCATAAGAAAAATTAAAAATAAAGACACCTTGATATCACCATACTCATTGGAGTGCTGAAGTTTCTATGACGACATTTCTGCGGGCTAGGAACTTACAACCTCAGCACCAATTTCATCAGGACAAGAGTGCCACACCATCCCACTTTACTATCCTCTGAATAGGTCATCAGTATCTAATAGGTGGGGTCCGACTCCTCACATGAGCGCCGCTGCCTTCTCAAAAAACTGATCAGCAGGGGTCGGAACCCCACCGATCAGATACTGATGACCTATACTGAGGTTAGGTCATCAGTAAAAAAAATAAAAATCTTGGAAAACTCTTTTAAGTTACAGTATCTATGCAGGGCAGATACTTAGAGGTTAACTAATGTTTTTTAATGTATTTCCCAGGGCATCAGCAGCCTCTTCAGCTCTCTAAAGGTGGTACGACTCCTGAGACTAGGCCGGGTGGCCAGGAAATTGGACCATTATTTGGAATATGGTGCTGCAGTGCTGGTTCTCTTGGTCTGCGTATTTGGACTTGTTGCCCATTGGCTAGCCTGTATTTGGTATAGTATCGGGGACTATGAAGTTATCGACGAAGCCAACAACACAACCAAGAATGAAAGCTGGCTTTACCAACTGGGAATAAGTATTGGTAGTCCTTATCGATATAACGCCTCTGGCACAGGGCAATGGGAAGGTGGACCCAGTAAGTACTCATTGTACATATCATCTCTCTACTTTACCATGACAAGCCTTACAACTATTGGATTTGGAAACATTGCTCCAACAACTGATGGAGAGAAGATATTTTCTGTTGCGATGATGATGGTTGGCTGTAAGTAAACTATTATCTCTTTTTATTATAAAGTATGATATGTATGTTTTCTTTTAGTTTCCACCCATGAGCATTATTTCTGGCTTTGAGTCTGACTACATGGATTTAGTAAGTAGTGTGTGTGTAGATATCCAGCAGCACAGGTGTTATGAAATTCAAGACAATTAAGAATGAAATTACTACATTTATATTGCATGAACTTGGAGAAACTACGCTGTTGTCCAATCGACTCATCATTCATAGTGACATAATAGCTAACACTAGCCAATGTCATTCATATTATATTTAATCACACACTAAGGAGAGACATTACAATGCACTTTTGTGTTTGGCACAACAGAAAATTTTAATTTCTGAAATTTTTTCCTGTACTAGACGGAAATGTAGAGCATTACTAGATGAAAGTGCTATGTAGTTCTACAGCTCACCATGCGGAAAGGCACGGTATTGCAGGTAAAACGTCAAGTCAAGAAGCTGAGAATGAATGAACATGATGGGAAAATATTGAATTAACTGGTGAGAGTTTCATATGGTAGATAAAAGTCACAACTACTTAGCAAATATATAAAGAGTTTGACGTGGAGGGGACATGGAGCATAGATGAGGAGGGTTGAATGGTGAAAGAAAAAAATGAAATATAAAGTGCTGAGAAGGTCAAAACACCTTGTTAAGTTAGAAAGGTACATATGAGATATGTTATTTTATTGAACAGAGCATGTCAGCCAGTTTTTCATATCTGGGAAGTCCATAAACTGTTACGGTCAAAGGTTGTGGGTTCTTCCATACTTAATACAGTTCTGGAAAGTATTGGGTGTGGTTTCTGAACCTTCAAAGTCTGGAAATCACCTGTCCGCTGTTCATCTTTATTGGAGATGCTTTGCTGGTGGTGATAAATGCGTAAGCAGAGTTTGTTTGTCCATGTGTACTGCTATCGCTAAAGACAAAGATTTTACTGGCTGTGTGTTGGTCTTTACCTTGAAAGCTCAGGTGTATTGTCAAGTAAAAGAGATTTAATTCGCCAAAAGCACGGGTATGCGGTGCGCTGACCCATTGTCTCCTTTAAATTGTGTGGCTGGAGAGACCCTCCATTAGGTGACAGGTTGACTCTAACAATTAGGTAAAAGAGGGCAGCTGCAGTTATATTGAAAAAAAAAATCTGAGGAGGTCAAGGAATTATAAAAGTAAATTGCAGCCACCCAGAGGGGCTTGTATTAGGGCAACTTCACCAAATGTGGAGCTTGGATCCAGTGTCAGAGGAACACCTCAAGCATATATCTGAGACTGTGGGGTATATGCATTGGAGGTGATCCAGACACTGATACTAGAGTCTTCTCTTGGACATACTGTAACCTGATATTGAGCTCTTGTGCATGAGTGTGAAGATCTTAGATAAATCCTTGGTAAGTGGCTTTAATATGTCATGAGACAGTTATATTTTAAGATAAAAGGATGGCCATAAAATATTAAGAAAAGCAAGTGCAGAGTTTAGAGTTTATTATAGGTGTCCTTATTTAAAGGACCACTGTCATCATTTACAGAAAGATATTTTTATTATTATCTATAATAATAAAAGCCCTGTGTGCCTGCGCTGTGTCCGTGCGTGTGTGCTGATGTTAAATGCGCATGCGCGGCATCCAATCAGGACACAGCGCTACACACAAGTTTGAAATCAAGAGAAAACACAACAGCACACGACGCAGTGGGAGGAGCCAAGGAGGGACGCTTACCAGCTTCAGTGTGTTCCGTAGGTCCATGAAGATCTGGGACCTGATCACACACATCAAGCTAGCAAAAGGACAGAGTTAGCAGAGGCAGAGGTGAAGAAGACAGAGATAGCAGAGGCAGAGGTAAAGAGGACAGAGATAGCAGAGGCAGAGATGAAGAAGACAGAGACAGCAGAGGCGAAGAGGATAGATAGCAGAGGCAGATGGGAAAAGGACAGAGACAGTGGAGGCAGAGAACACAAAGAAATTTAAGGAGCAGAGATACAGTAGGTAGACAGTAAGCAGAGATAGAAGAAGCAGAAGTGAAGAGGTTAGAGATAGAGGCAGAGGTGCAGATGATACAATGACGATCATAGCTAAGGAGCAGAGACAGGAGAGTCAGAGAGAATCCTACATAAAAAATCCCTGTGTGAGTGCGCTGTATCTGTGTGTGTGGACCCAGTTTTGCACTGGGCATGCACGGCGGGGCGTTCAATCAGGACACAGCACTCCACACGGACACAGCGCTACACACAAGTTTCCCTGCAGGGTGTCAGCAGCCTAACTGCCCATAGATACCTTCGAGACCCTATAGGCAGGCCACAGCTCCCCCGCCACCGCCCGCTCCTCTCTCGGCTTACCAGCAGCGTAGCACACAAACAGCTACTGCGCATGCGCCGACTTCGCCGTACAGACCTGATGAGCGGCCGTGAAGGAGACGCGCGAATGTGCAGTACTAAGGCACGCCTACACTGCCTACATGCCATTTAGTGCACTGCCTCTGTGAGTACACAGTTTTACACTGGGCATGCGCGGATACAGCGCTCCACACACCGCCCACACAGGCGCGCTGGCAAGTAGCATACGGCGTTGAAGAAGCCGCCTGTACCGCCCACACACCATTCAGTTTGTCGGCACTGTCCACAGACGGCGCCTGCACCGCCCACACCTGCAAGCTGGCAAGCGGACTGCCGCTATTTTAGTTAGTCAGTCACAGTGCCATTTCTGTTCGTCAGTCATCAGTCACAGCACTATAACCCATATAGAGAGGAGCCCCTGTCAGCAGTCTGACCTACCAGCAGTCTCAGCACCAGCAGTCAGTGCCAGTCGTCCAGCTACAGCCACCAGTTACAGTGCCAGCTGTGTTAGCCACCAGTCAGTGTCAGCAGTCTCAGTCGCAGTAGCACCAGTCAGTGACAGCCGTGTCAGCCACCAGTTTTACCCACCAGTCAGTGTCAGCAGTCGCAGCCACCAGTCACAGTGCCAGCAGTCTCAGCCACAGCCAACAGTCTCGGCCACCAGCCTCAGCCACCAGTCTCAGCCACCAGTCAGTGCCAGCAGTCTCAGCCACCAGTCAGTGCCAGTGCCATTTAATATAGACTGTTCCTACAAATGTTTATGCACTAATGTTCTAGCGCCCGTAATTGTAATGGGCTTAATGTCTAGTATATTAATATACATTATTTAATCAGTTACAGCTGATACAACTTTGTTTGAATATCAACTTCCATACATGGTGGATTGGGTAGGGGACAGGAATCTATAGGCCTTGAACAGGGTCAGACCTTGGGCCCACCAGAGGAAATTAGTCTCAGGGCCCAGGCTCAGTATCATCAATAAGGTCTCACAGGTTTTGATAATAAAAAAATACACTCTTCTCCAAAGGCAGCTCCAAATGATATTTTCTCCTGGACCTTTAGGGTCAACTATGGTATCAGAACCTGGACCCACCAGAGGATCCTCTAGTTCTCTGGTGGGCCAGTCTGATGCTGGCCTTGAGACCAATGGGCTCTTTACCAACCACTGTAGTCATTATACACTTAATTTGGATTCATAAATTGCAAAGGAGACAGCACTTATGTCTTTTTTTTTAGGGCAGTGGGTCACATCTGGCCATAGGTCCTTACACACTGCCTTAAAGGTACTGTCCAGACTACAAATATTGATAACCTATTCTCAGGATAGGTCACCGATATCAGATCGGTGATGGTCCGACATCACACTGGAGACAGCTCCATACACTGTGTAGTGGTTGTGGCAGGGTACTGAAGCTCATCTACCATTAAAATGAATGAGAACTTTGCTGCAGTCCACCTGAGCAGGAAACTACACAGTGTATAGAGCCTTCTGCTTCCACTCTGTACACTGTATAATCTTTGGTGGTGCGCCTGATGGAAACAGCTGATTGAACTCCTTCCATCTGATATCGATAGGATATGTCATCAATATATGTAGCCTAAACAGCCCCAGAATGATCAGTTTGTCGCTGCTAGACAAACTTAGAGTTTTAGCTATTCTATATACTGGTTACAGAACACGTACATTGCTCCTATCAGAATCTGACCAATCACAGAACACTTTCAATGTCGTTACATTACCTTCCATAAATCTGAAAAGTTTCTGTTCCTCTTAATTTACTTAGCAATGATTTTTTTGCTAATGTGCTAAACTCTGATCCATCCAGTTATTATGATAAATGATTTAATCAGTTGAAATGTGCTACTAATGTTTTATTGATGTAAGAAGCGGTGGAAAATCCTCCGAGTAATTTTTCCAGCATGATTTGAATTACTTGCATTTAACGTACACTTTGAAATGATTTATTATTATGTGTAATTGATCTTGATTGCCTTGATTGAAGCGGATGGGACTGAAAATGCTGCGTCAAGTGATGAATCCAAACTGTGTGTTTCCAAGGCTGAAGCACAATGCAATTTTTTGCCGACTGAGACAAACATTCAGCAAAACACAATAGCATGTAAGAGAAACAGCGGCGACCCTGTCCGAAGGTTGTGTACAGTATTGGAGATCAGCTCTATGTGCCTCAATGGATTTATGATGCAATACCAGATACAATCTATGGGCAGGTGTGGCGCTGTTTTTAGAAGAAAGCAACCACACCTTTCTACTCCTGTAGTGTCCCTTTAAATGTATACATACAGCTTCCACTAGAGGGAACAAACTGTAGACAGGTTACTTGAAACAAATAGCTATATAAGACTGAGGTCTCATGTTTAACCTATATACATGGCATGACAGTGGCATCCGTCACCATAGGGTCCCATTGTCAAAGACAATATTTTTTATAGAGTTTTCTACCGGATGAAAAACTGCAGTATACTAAATTTTTACACCCCCACATATAATTTAAATGTGGGGCAAAAAGCAAATGCAGCCTAAGTACAGATGCAGCCGAGCTTAACTTGATGGTTAACGCTTTAAGTAAACAATGGCAAGAAAATTTACTTTTTCAATGGATTTTAATGGCTTTTTGTCACAAGATAACACAATTTTAGCTTGGCTACATCTGTATGTCATTCTGCTCCCATGTTATGCAGCAATTTACTTATTTAGCAAATCTGTGCATAAGTATGACAGTATATTTATGTGATAAATGTAATGACAGTGATACTTTAAAGGCTATGTACGCATTTGCAAGCAATATTGCTCTAATACATATAAAATAAAATAAAATAAAACAATTTATGGCAGTTTATATAAAAAAATACCCTATCGTTTAGTGTGTACAGCAATGGGTACAGACTGATTTGCATAGATGCAGTATGTTGTGCCAAAGTTTTGGTGTAATTTCATTGCAAATTGTTACATCTTGGGCTTTGCATCCCCTACCTAATGAGCCATGCCTTTTTCCCGCTAAACTGCACCCCCTAGGCTTGCGAGGCATATTGGATTTTTATTTGCTTTGAATTTGATTCCTAAATAGGTCTAAAGCTAAATGCTCACAAAAATGGCTCCTATTTACGAAAAGGTTTAGGAGCAATCACTTTAATAAATATGCAGTATAATAATTACAAGAGGTTGTGCAAAATTATCTCACCACTCCAATGCCTAAAAAGGGCTTTTTGGGGTGCTGTCAGGACGCTGTCCTTACAGCAGATGAGTCTGTGGACACAGAACACTGCCCTAGCTAACGCTTTCCCTATTAAATCAGCAGCAGCAGCACTGTCCCTCCTCTCACTAAGAATGCAGCTTCCGAATGAATCTAAAATGGATGCTGTCCAGGAGGTGGGAGGGTCTGGGAGGGAGGGTCTGCTGCTGATTGGCTGGAATATGTCTGCTGACTGTGAGGTACAGGGTCAAAGTTTACACAATGATGATGAATAGGGGGTGGACCGAACATTGCATATGTTCGCCCGCCGCGGCGAACGCGAACAAGCTATGTTCGCCGGGAACTATTCGCCGGCGAACTATTCGGGACATCTCTAACGATCAGGTTTCCTAATGCAGTTTGGAAGCCAGAATCAGGAGTGGATAGTAGTAACATAGTAACATAGTACATAAGGCCGAAAAAAGACATTTGTCCATCCAGTTCGGCCTGTCATCCTGCAAGTTGATCCAGAGGAAGGCAAAAAAACCCTGTGAGGTAGAAGCCAATTTTCCTCACTTTAGGGGAATAAAAAATTCCTTCCCGACTCCAATCAGGCAATCAGAATAACTCCCTGGATCAACGACCCCTCTCTAGTAGCTATAGCCTGTAATATTATTACACTCCAGAAATACATCCAGGCCCCTCTTGAGTTCCTTTATTGTACTCACCATCACCACCTCCTCAGGCAGAGAGCTCCATAGTCTCACTGCTCTTACCGTAAAGAACCCTTTTCTATGTTTGTGTACAAACCTTCTTTCCTCCAGACGCAGAGGATGTCCCCTCGTCACAGTCACAGTCCTGGGGATAAATAGATGATGGGATAGATCTCTGTACTGCCCCCTGATATATTTATACATAGTAATTAGATCTCCCCTCAGTCGTCTTTTTTCTAACGTGAATAACCCTAATTTTGATAATCTTTCAGGGTACTGTAGTTGCCCCATTCCAGGTATTACTTTAATTGCCCTCCTCTGGACCCTCTCCAGTTCTGCTATGTCTGCCTTGTTCACAGGAGCCCAGAACTGTACACAGTACTCCATGTGTGGTCTGACCAGTGATTTGTAAAGTAGTAGGAATATGTTCTCATCACGGGCATCTATGCCCCTTTTGATGCAACCCATTATCTTATTGGCCTTGGCAGCAGCTGCCTGACACTGTTTTTTTGCAGCTTAGTTTGCTGTTTATTAAAATTCCTAGATCCTTTTCCATGTCAGTGTTACCGAGTGTTTTACCATTTAGTATGTATGGGTGACTTGCATTATTCCTTCCATGTGCATAACTTTACATTTGTCAGTGTTAAACCTCATCTGCCACTTATCTGCCCAAGCCTCCAATCTATCCAGATCCCTCTGTAGTAGTATACTGTCCTCTTCAGTGTTAATTACTTTACACAGTTTAGTGTCATCTGCGAAAATTGATATTTTACTATGCAAGCCTTCTACAAGATCATTAATAAATATATTGAAGAGAATAGGGCCCAATACTGACCCCTGAGGTACTCCACTAGTGACAGTGACCCAATCTGAGTATGTACCGTTAATAACCACCCTCTGTTTTCTATCATTGAGCCAGTTACTTACCCACTTACAGACGTTTTCTCCGAGTCCGAGCATTCTCATTTTATATACTAACCTTTTATGCGGTACAGTGTCAAATGCTTTGGAGAAGTCCAGATACACGACATCCATTGATTCGACGCTGTCAAGTCTAGAACTTACCTCCTCATAGAAACTGATTTAATTAGTTTGACATGACCGATCCCTCACGAAGCCATGCTGATATGGCGTTATTTGCTTATTTCCGTTAAGATGCTCTAACATAGCATCTCTCAGAAAACCTTCAAACAGTTTACCCACAACAGATGTTAAACTTACAGGCCTATAGTTTCCAGGCTCTGTTTTTGGACCCTTTTTGAATATTGGCACCACATTTGCCATGCGCCAATCCTGTGGGACATTCCCTGTCAGTACAGAGTCCGCAAATATCAGAAATAAGGGTCTGGCTATGACATTACTTAATTCCCTTAGGATACGGGGGTGTATGCCATCCGGTCCTGGCGATTTGTCTATTTTGATCTTTTTAAGTCGCTGTTGTACTTTTTCCTGGGTCAGACAGGACACTTTTAATGGCGAATTTATTTCAACATTCAGCATTTCATCTGACAGTTTATTTTCCTCAGTGAATACATTGGAGAAAAAAATATTTAACAGCTTTGCTTTCTCCTCGTCGCTCTCTGCGACTCCCCCCTCATTACTCTTTAAAGGGCCGACACCTTCAGATTTATACTTTTTAACATTTATATAATTGAAGAACATTTTAAGGTTAGTTTTACTCTCTTTGGCAATTAATCTCTCGGTCTCTAGTTTGGCCGCTTTTATTTGTTTTTTACATGTTCTGTTTTTTTCCTTATAGTTTTTCAGTGCTTCCGTGCTACCCTCCTGTTTTAGTGTTTTATATGCTTTCTTTTTGTCATTTATTGCTTTCTTTACAGTTCTGTTTATCCACATTGGTTTCTTTTTGTTCCTTAACCTTTTATTCCCATACGGTATGTACCTCTCACAATGAGATTTTAGGATGTTTTTAAAGATATCCCATTTTTTGGCTGTATTTTTATTTTTGAGGACTTTGTCCCAGTTAGTTAGGATAGTAAAAGGAGACAAAGTATAAAGGACAGATACGACTTCTCCTGTTTTTCGAATTCACTCCTGGCTTCGAAAACTGCATCTGGAAACCTGACCGTGTGGCTATATTCAAACCGCTGTAGTTTTAAAGTATATAAATATGTTCTTGTCACTGATTCCTCTCAACCTGAAAGAAGCTATACAGATTGTCAGTCATACCTAGAGATGTCGCTGACAGCGTTGCCTGTTATGGGAGATATGTCCCAAGATCCCTGCTGAAAATGCTGATCTTGTCACATTCTGCACTTCTGAACCCTTCACTCAAACAAATAGAAAGGGCCCTGTAGGGTGAAAGCTATTTTTCTTTTTTCTTTTTTTTGAAAAATATAACGGAAAGCCTCCAAATTCCAAGTGTACAATTTTCAGATGAGCCTGGGGAAGAAGAGCTGTTAAATAAAAGATCTAGTCTAAATATAGCAGGAGTGACATTAAAGACAAGTGACAGTATTTAGAAATAGACGTTTGGCTGTACTGACTCTCTTCACTGTATTTTTAGCAGGAGTACTCACAGAGGTACAGTAGCAGAGCTGAATTTGTGGGTAACTCTTTTGTGAATGGTGAAAACTCTTAATTAAAGATAGAGCAGCTTAGCCCATTCAGTTGAATGGGACTGAGTTGTACCAGGTATGAAGGTCAGTGTGCTGGGAACCCCCAACCCCCCAGAAGGTGTTTTCCAGGGGAATATTTTTATTTAAAAAAAAGGGCATGATGAGTTAAAAAAATAATAATTACTCACCTCACTGCTGCTCCAGTCCTTGCTGCTCTCTACTTCCTGGCCTCAGGCTCAATACACAGGAAACTAACTTTGGCTCCTCAGCCAATCACTGGGGGATGCTGGTTACTGCTGCAGTCAGTGATTGGCTCGGCAGGCGGTTCAAGCCATTTCTTATTTGTTGAGCCCGGGTGATCAGGAAATAGAGAGCAGCCGGGACTGAAGCAGCATCGCTCAGGTTAGCAATCATTATTTTATTATTATTTTTAGCCCAGTCTGCCCTATTTTTTTTAAATGTGTTCCTGTGGAAAACCCATTTAAAGCATATCAGTCAGGTTTCTTCATGCCGTTTTGGAAGCCAAAACCAGAAGTGAATTTAAAAAAGGAAATAAATAGTATCTGTCCCTAATACTTTCTTTCTTTCTTTCTATGATCCACTGAGCCTGAGCTTGCCAAATTGTGAGGGACCAATGCTGCTACCCTTATGTGGAAAAATAATTCTAGTAAGATAAAAGAAGATAAAAATACTATAAATACTGACATTATATTTTGCTTCTTCATCACTAAAATGCTGAAACCTAGCAGACACCAAAATGAGGAGCTAAGTAATTTTAAAGCACAGTCTGTTCATCATTACAGACATTTAGGGTGTGTGCAGCCAGTTTCTACAGCTCTATGTAGTAAACGGTATAATGCATTTGGAAAGTCTTTAGATCCTTTCACTTTTTCACATTTTGTAATGTTGCGGCCTTGTGCTAAAATACAAAAAATAATTCAAGTTTTCCTCATCATTCTGCTCTCAATACCCCATAATGAAAAAGTACAAACAGAATATTAGAAATCTTTGCTAATTTATTAAAAAGGAAAAACTAAAATCTTGCATTGATGTAAATATTCAGACTCTTTACTCAGGACTTAGTTGAAGCCCCTGTGGCAGTGATTACAGCCTCCACTCTTCTTGGGTATGATGGCAGAAGGTTTGCACACCTGTATTTGGGGATTTTCAGTTATTCTTCTATGCAGATCCACTCTGTCAGGCTGGATGGGGGACGTTAGTGGACAGCCATTTTCAGGTATGTCCAGAGATGTTCACTTGGGTTCAAGTCATGCCTCTGGCTTGGCCACTCATACACATTCACAGAGTTGTCTCTAAGCCGCTTCTTTGTTGTCATTGCAGAGCTCAAGGTCATTGTCTTGTTGTAAGTAGGGCTGAAACGATTACTCGAATTAATTGATTAATGCGACACAATTTTTTTTTTTGCACCGATGATTAATTTGTGCCATGTGACCATGGAGTGTGAGTGAAGAGCTTGCTATTACTCACGCTCCATGGTCACCCGCAGCGCGTAAAGAAGAGGATGGAAGTTCTCTGGAGTGTTGTCAATGCCCCTACAGGTAAGGTACGTATTTTAGTTCACTGGCACTGTGGCTGGGCACTGATGGCTAGGAGGGGGAGTGGGGGAAATGATGGCAGTGGGGGCAGCTGGTGCATTGGGAGAGGAGCTGGTGGAATTGGAGGGGGAGCAACTGATAACATGGGGGAGCTGGTGGCATTGGAAGGGGAACTGGTGGCACTGGAGGAGCTGGTGGCACTGCTGGAGGAATCAATTGCATTGTAGGGGGAACTGATGGCACTGGGGGGAGCTAGTAACACTGAGGCAGGAACTTATGGCACTGGTGGGGGAACTGATGGCAGGGGAGCTGATGAGTTTTTATAGAAAATGTTCTTTTAATTAGCTTTTTCTTAGTAGAGTAATTGAATAATTGTTGGATTAATCGGCAGAATACTTGATTACTAAAATAATCGATAGCTGCAGCCCTAGTGGTAAGACAAGTCTAATGTCTAGAGCACTCTGGATCAGGTTTTCATTAAAGGGAACCTGTCACCATGAAAATGCTGAATAATCTGCAGGCAGCATGCTAAAGAGCAGGAGGAGCTGAGCAGATTGATGTATAGTTCTGTGTGAAAAGATTCCGTAAAACTTGTATTTTATTCATTAAAATTCCTGCTCATTTCTGGCTTTGAAGTCAAGGAGGCGGTCCTATTATTGATTGACAGCCTTCTCTCTATGACTGTGTATACAGAGATAGTTGTAAATCACTGATAGGATCGCCTCCTTGACTTCAAACCTCAGAATAAACCATAAAATCCAGATTAGTGGAGTGCTGCAGTGATGGTTGACCTTCTGGAAGTTTCTCCCATCTGCACACACGATCTTTGAAGCTCAGTCAGGGTGATCATTGGGTTCTTAGTCACCTTTTCCCCTGACTACCTAGTTTGGTGGGGTGGCCAGCTTTAGAAAGAGTGCTGGTTGTTCCACACTTGTTCCATTTAAAAATGATGGAGGCCACTGTGCTCTTGGGAACTTTCAGTACAGCAGAATTTTCTTTGTCCCCTTCTTCCAGATCTTTGCCTCCACCTAATCCTTTCTCTGAGCTCTACAGGCAGTTCTTTCCTCCTCCTGGCTTGGTTTTTGCTTATTGTCTGCTGTGAGCTCTTATATAGACAGGGCTGTGTCTTTCTAAATCATGTTCAATCAACTGAATTTACAACAGGAGGACTCCAATGAAGGTGTCAAAACATCTCAAAGTTAACAGAAATGGGAGGACCAGAGCTAAATTTCCAGTGTTAAAGCAAAAGGTCTGAATTCTCATTATGAAATATTGAATGCAGATTGATGGGGGGAAACTTGATTTTTTTTTTTACATTTTGGCACCAGGCCACAACATAACAAAATATGAAAAAAGTGAAAGGGTCTGAGGACATTCTGAATGCATTGTATGTCAAATCGAGTCCACCTTCTGTATTAACCATCTGCTTCAGAGGCTAAACAGCCATCTGTCCGTGGTTTTATGGGATTGAGTTGTATTAAGTACATCTTACTTGAAACTAACCGACGTTACAGGCTTTCCGGTCATTTCTAAGTGTTTGATGCCCATTTTAGTATATTGCCTTATAGCAACAAGCTTCTCTGTTCTTACAAGCAAGTATGTATTGTCATTATAGTACATATATGAGATTATTTGGGTATAGACAGATAATCATAGGACTGAATAGCATAACATTTTAATAGAGTCCTCCTACTGTATAAACGGGTGTATATACATACTGTAGATGCAGGCCTCATGCACAACTACTGTGTCCGTATTTTAGTCCACAAAGAAAGTATGTGCAAAATATGGATAAGTTCAGTATTTTACTTACTCCTATCAATAGCAAGGGCTATTCTCATCCATGAATATGGTCAGGGACAGGACCTGCTCTGAGACTTATTGATTGGGTGAACAGATCCACAAAAAAAGGATGTATTCATGGCCCGTAGAAATGAATGGGTCAGCGTGCTATCCATGAAAAAAATGGCAAGCATGGCTAGGATAAAGGTAATTTTTGCAATGCATATAGGAACTCAGCTGTTAAGGGTGTGTCTGACAACAAAACTATTGACTGTTTCCTGTGACAACCATTAGAATTTTGACTGCAGCTGTGTTCAGTTTGTGACTCAGGACCAAAAATAAGGCCCCATTCAAACAACCATAGGGCCTCCGTGCACGTGTTGCAGACCCCAAACCATGGGTCTGCAAAACACGGACACCGGCTGTCTGAACCCTTTGACTTGAATGGGTCCACGATCCACAAGATACGGCAAAAGGACATGTCCTATTTATGCGGAGGGAAGGCATGGACCCGGAAGCCCACAGAAACACATTGAATCCTTACCGTGAGCTGCTAATGCCTCCGCACTTCAAAAGACCTTTATTTGCTGAAACTAGTTTACTCCTTTAATAATTAAGTTTATGCCTTAAATGAAGAGCGGAGACTCTTTGGCAGGTCACCAGGCATCGTCAAAAGGCTCAACACGATTAAGCTTTGATCCCTCTGAAAACACAGTATAACGCAGAGATAGCTCGAAGAATTAACCAATATCATGTAAATGACCAAATAAAACAACTCTGCTCTTAGCCAAATTACTGCCAATCAATCTATATAAAATATTATTCTTACACAGGGTTTTAGAGGATTCATTATACAGGGTGGGCCATTTATATGGATACACCTTAATAAAATGGGAATGGTTGGTGATATTAACTTCCTGTTTGTGGCACATTAGTATATGTGAGGGGGGGAACTTTTCAAGATGGGTGGTGACCATGGCGGCCATTTTGAAGTCGGCCATTTTGAATCCAACTTTTGTTTTTTCAATAGGAAGAGGGTCATTTGACACATCAATTGGGAATTTCACAAGAAAAACAATGGTGTGCTTGGTTTTAACGTAACTTTATTCTTTCATGAGTTATTTACAAGTTTCTGACCACTTACAAAATGTGTTCAATGTGCTGCCCATTGTGTTGGATTGTCAATGCAACCCTTTTCTCCCACTCTTCACACACTGATAGCAACACCGCAGGAGAAATGCTAGCACAGGCTTCCAGTATCCGTAGTTTCAGGTGCTGCACATCTCGTATCTTCACAGCATAGACGATTGCCTTCAGATGATACGAGATGTGCAGCACCTGAAACTACGGATACTGGAAGCCTGTGCTAGCATTTCTCCTGCGGTGTTGCTATCAGTGTGTGAAGAGTGGGAGAAAAGGGTTGCATTGACAATGGGCAGCACATTGAACACATTTCAGAATAATTGAAAAGATTATCAATCTTAAAGTATAGCACCTTATTTGTAAATCTACTGTCAAATCAGAAGGCAGAATTATATAGGGATTTACTCCTCTTTGTCCCACACCTATTTATTTTTTATAGCTTTTAGACTTTTACTAGGCAAAATAGAAAAAAATTACTCATGCACATGACCATATTTTGTATCTGTGTCTAGTCCACATCAGTGTGTCTATTCCGCAAATTATAGAACATGTCCTTTTCTGGTCCATATTGTGGACAGGAATAGTCATTAGGAATAGTCTAGTAATCGGAGTGAGAAAAATGTGGATTGCACACAAAAGGTGTCTGTATTTTGCAGATCCTTGTTTTGTGGACTGCAGTATGGACATGGTTGTGTGCCTGAAGCCTTAGAATTATTATGGGCAGCATGGTTGCTCAGTGGTTAGAACTGGTGCCTTGCAGCACTGGGGTCCAGGTTCAAATGTGTCCTTTTAGCTACAGCTCTCTCCCTATTACAGCCCAGAGGGCATGTCCTTTCTGCTGCAGCTCTCTCCCTGTAACTGTCACAGTAGTTATGGCTCATGGCAGTTGAAGGATGGAACTGAGCATGTGCAACCACCTCAGTAGGTGGACGAGCACATTATAATACACCAGGAGGTGCCATTACAATGGAGTAAAGAGAATATCTCACAACTGGAGCATTTTTGTAACAGAAAATAATGAAGAAAAGTAACCAAATTTTTATGCTGAATTATATTAAAATAATACTTAAGGGTAGCACATCCCCTTTAACGTATTAACTCATAGGAAAGGCCTTATAGAAAATACACTATAAATATTTTTTTCTTATAAAGAAAATGTTGGCACTGATAAGATCTGCCAGATAAGAATGGAAACATTTTTGATTTCCTTCATCAGTATTTTGAGCTAGTCTGTCAGACACAGTCATTGCTAAAGACTATTTCCCTGCTAGCGTTCCCCGAAGATGCTCCGCATAATACCAGCATCATCTTGTATTTATTTTCAGCTTTCACATGCCTTGATGTCCAGATATAGACTTCCCAGACATTGTTAATCATGGGAGTAATGCCGTAAACTCGGAAGGATGCAATAAAAGAAGAACCGCATCAAATACACTGAACTAAGTTAACCACCTCAGCCCCCAGTGCTTAAACACCCTGAAAGACCAGGCCACTTTTTACACTTCTGACCTACACTACTTTCACAGTTTATTGCTCGGTCATGCAACTTACCACCCAAATGAATTTTACCTCCTTTTTATTCTCACTAATAGAGCTTTCATTTGGTGGTATTTCATTGCTGCTGACATTTTTACTTTTTTTGTTATTAATCGAAATTTAACGATTTTTTTGCAAAAAAATGACATTTTTCACTTTCAGTTGTAAAATTTTGCAAAAAAAACGAGATCCATATAGAAATTTTGCTCTAAATTTATTGTTCTACATGTCTTTGATAAAAAAAAAATGTTTGGGTAAAAAAAAAATGGTTTGGGTAAAAGTTATAGCGTTTACAAACTATGGTACAAAAATGTGAATTTCCGCTTTTTGAAGCAGCTCTGACTTTCTGAGCACCTGTCATGTTTCCTGAGGTTCTACAGTGCCCAGACAGTACAAACACCCCACAAATGACCCCATTTCGGAAAGTACACACCCTAAGGTATTCGCTGATGGGCATAGTGAGTTCATAGAACTTTTTATTTTTTGTCACAAGTTAGCGGAAAATGATGATTTTTTTTTTTTTTTTTTTTCTTACAAAGTCTCATATTCCACTAACTTGTGACAAAAAATAAAAACTTCTATGAACTCACTATGCCCATCACAAAATACCTTGGGGTCTCTTCTTTCCAAAATGGGGTCACTTGTGGGGTAGTTATACTGCCCTGGCATTCTAGGGGCCCAAATGTGTGGTAAGGAGTTTGAAATCAAATTCTGTAAAAAATGACGAGTGAAATCCGAAAGGTGCTCTTTGGAATATGGGCCCCTTTGCCCACCTAGGCTGCAAAAAAGTGTCACACATCTGGTATCTCTGTATTCAGGAGAAGTTGAGGAATGTGTTTTGGGGTGTCTTTTTACATATACCCATGCTGGGTGAGATAAATATCTTGGTCAAATGCCAACTTTGTATAAAAAAATGGGAAAAGTTGTCTTTTGCCAAGATATTTCTCTTACCCAGCATGGGTATATGTAAAAAGACACCCCAAAACACATTCCCCACCTTCTCCTGAGTACGGCAATACCAGATGTGTGACACTTTTTTGCAGCCTAGGTGGGCAAAGGGGCCCATATTCCAAAGAGTACCTTTCGGATTTCACAGGTCATTTTTTACAGAATTTGATTTCAAACTCCTTACCACACATTTGGGACCCTAGAATGCCAGGGCAGTATAACTACCCCACAAGTGACCCCATTTTGGAAAGAAGACACCCCAAGGTATTTCGTGAGGGGCATGGCAAGTTCCTAGAATTTTTTATTTTTTGTCACAAGTTAGTGGAAAATGATGATTTTTTTTTTTGATTTTTTTTTCATACAAAGTCTCATATTCCACTAATTTGTGACAAAAAATAAAAACTTCCATGAACTCACTATGCCCATCAGCGAATACCTTGGGGTCTCTTCTTTCCAAAATGGGGTCACTTGTGGGGTAGTTATACTGCCCTGGCATTCTAGGGGCCCAAATGTGTGGTAAGGAGTTTGAAATCAAATTCTGTAAAAAATGACCTGTGAAATCCGAAAGGTGCTCTTTGGAATATGGGCCCCTTTGCCCACCTAGGCTGCAAAAATGTGTCACACATCTGGTATCCCCGTACTCAGGAGAAGTTGAGGAATGTGTTTTGGGGTGTCTTTTTACATATACCCATGCTGGGTGAGATAAATATCTTGGTCAAATGCCAACTTTGTATAAAAAAATGGGAAAAGTTGTCTTTTGCCAAGATATTTCTCTCACCCAGCAGGGGTATATGTAAAATGACACCCCAAAACACATTCCCCACCTTCTCCTGAGTACGGAGATACCAGATGTGTGACACTTTTTTGCAGCCTAGGTGGGCAAAGGGGCCCATATTCCAAAGAGTACCTTTCGGATTTCACAGGTCATTTTTTACAGAATTTGATTTCAAACTCCTTACCACACATTTGGGACCCTAGAATGCCAGGGCAGTATAACTACCCCACAAGTGACCCCATTTTGGAAAGAAGACACCCCAAGGTATTTCGTGAGGGGCATGGCAAGTTCCTAGAATTTTTTATTTTTTGTCACAAGTTAGTGGAAAATGATGATTTTTTTTTTTGATTTTTTTTTCATACAAAGTCTCATATTCCACTAATTTGTGACAAAAAATAAAAACTTCCATGAACTCACTATGCCCATCAGCGAATACCTTGGGGTCTCTTCTTTCCAAAATGGGGTCACTTGTGGGGTAGTTATACTGCCCTGGCATTCTAGGGGCCCAAATGTGTGGTAAGGAGTTTGAAATCAAATTCTGTAAAAAATGACCTGTGAAATCCGAAAGGTGCTCTTTGGAATATGGGCCCCTTTGCCCACCTAGGCTGCAAAAATGTGTCACACATCTGGTATCCCCGTACTCAGGAGAAGTTGAGGAATGTGTTTTGGGGTGTCTTTTTACATATACCCATGCTGGGTGAGATAAATATCTTGGTCAAATGCCAACTTTGTATAAAAAAATGGGAAAAGTTGTCTTTTGCCAAGATATTTCTCTCACCCAGCAGGGGTATATGTAAAATGACACCCCAAAACACATTCCCCACCTTCTCCTGAGTACGGAGATACCAGATGTGTGACACTTTTTTGCAGCCTAGGTGGGCAAAGGGGCCCATATTCCAAAGAGCACCTTTCGGATTTCACAGGTCATTTTTTACAGAATTTGATTTCAAACTCCTTACCACACATTTGGGCCCCTAGAATGCCAGGGCAGTATAACTACCCCACAAGTGACCCCATTTTGGAAAGAAGACACCCCAAGGTATTCGCTGATGGGCATAGTGAGTTCATGGAAGTTTTTATTTTTTGTCACAAGTTAGTGGAATATGAGACTTTGTATGAAAAAAAAAAATAAATAAATAAATCAGCATTTTCCACTAACTTGTGACAAAAAATAAAAAATTCTAGGAACTCGCCATGCCCCTCACGGAATACCTTGGGGTGTCTTCTTTCCAAAATGGGGTCACTTGTGGGGTAGTTATACTGCCCTGGCATTTTCCAGGGGCCCTAATGTGTGGTAAGTAGGTAAATGACCTGTGAAATCCTAAAGGTGCTCTTTGGAATATGGGCCCCTTTGCCCACCTAGGCTGCAAAAAAGTGTCACACATGTGGTATCGCCGTATTCAGGAGAAGTTGGGGAATGTGTTTTGGGGTGTCATTTTACATATACCCTTGCTGGGTGAGAGAAATATCTTGGCAAAAGACAACTTTTCCCATTTTTTTTATACAAAGTTGGCATTTGACAAAGATATTTCTCTCACCCAGCATGGGTATATGTAAAATGACACCCCAAAACACATTCCCCAACTTCTCCTGAGTACGGCGATACCAGATGTGTGACACTTTTTTGCAGCCTAGATGCGCAAAGGTGCCCAAATTCCTTTTAGGAGGGCATTTTTAGACATTTGGATACCAGACTTCTTCTCACGCTTTGGGGCCCCTAGAATGCCAGGGCAGTATAAATACCCCACATGTGACCCCATTTTGGAAAGAAGACACCCCAAGGTATTCAATGAGGGGCATGGCGAGTTCATAGAAAAAAAAAAATTTTGGCACAAGTTAGCGGAAATTGATATTTTAAATTTTTTTCTCACAAAGTCTCCCGTTCCGCTAACTTGGGACAAAAATTTCAATCTTTCATGGACTCAATATGCCCCTCACGGAATACCTGGGGGTGTCTTCTTTCCGAAATGGGGTCACATGTGGGGTATTTATACTGCCCTGGCATTCTAGGGGCCCTAAAGCGTGAGAAGAAGTCTGGAATATAAATGTCTAAAAAATTTTACGCATTTGGATTCCGTGAGGGGTATGGTGAGTTCATGTGAGATTTTATTTTTTGACACAAGTTAGTGGAATATGAGACTTTGTAAGAAAAGAAAAAAAAAATTCCGCTAACTTGGGCCAAAAAAATGTCTGAATGGAGCCTTACAGAGGGGTGATCAATGACAGGGGGGGGTGATCAATGACAGGGGGGGTGATCAATGACAGGGGGGGTGATCAATGACAGGGGGGGTGATCAATGACAGGGGGGGTGATCAATGACAGGGGGGTGATCAATGACAGGGGGTTGATCAATGACAGGGGGGTGATCAGGGAGTCTATATGGGGTGATAACCACAGTCATTGATCACGCCCGTGTAAGGCTTCATTCAGACGTCCGTATGCGTTTTGCGGATCCGATCCATCTATCAGTGCATCCGTAAAAATCATGCGGACATCTGAATGGAGCTTTACAGGGGGTTGATCAATGACAGGGGGGTGATCAGGGAGTCTATATGGGGTGATCACCACAGTCATTGATCATGCCCCTGTAAGGCTTCATTCAGACGTCCGGATGCGTTTTGCGGATCCGATCCATCTATCAGTGGATCCATAAAAATCATGCGGACGTCTGAATGGAGCTTTACAGGGGGGTAATCAATGACAGGGGGGTGATCAGGGAGTCTATATGGGGTGATCACCACAGTCATTGATCACGCCCCTGTAAGGCTTCATTCAGACGTCCGGATGCGTTTTGCGGATCCGATCCATCTATCAGTGCATCCGTAAAAATCATGCGGACATCTGAATGGAGCTTTACAGGGGATTGATCAATGACAGGGGTGTAATCAATGACAGGGGGGTGATCAGGGAGTCTATATGGGGTGATCACCACAGTCATTGATCATGCCCCTGTAAGGCTTCATTCAGACGTCCGGATGCGTTTTGCGGATCGGATCCATCTATCAGTGCATCCGTAAAAATCATGCGGACATCTGAATGGAGCTTTACAGGGGGGTGATCAGGGAGTCTATATGGGGTGATCACCACAGTCATTGATCATGCCCCTGTAAGGCTTCATTCAGACGTCCGGATGCGTTTTGCGGATCGGATCCATCTATCAGTGCATCCGTAAAAATCATGCGGACATCTGAATGGAGCTTTACAGGGGGGTAATCAATGACAGGGGTGTAATCAATGACAGGGGGGTGATCAGGGAGTCTATATGGGGTGATAACCACAGTCATTGATCACGCCCCTGTAAGGCTTCATTCAGACGTCCGGATGCGTTTTGCGGATCCGATCCATCTATCAGTGGATCCGTAAAAATCATGCGGACGTCTGAATGGAGCTTTACAGGGGGTTGATCAATGACAGGGGGGTAATCAATGACAGGGGGGTGATCAGTGAGTCTATATGGGGTGATCAGGGGCTAATAAGGGGTTAATAAGTGACGGGGGGGGGTGTAGTGTAGTGTAGTGGTGCTTGGTGGGACTTTACTGAGCTACCTGTGTCCTCTGGTGGTCGATCCAAACAAAGGGGACCACCAGAGGACCAGGTAGCAGGTATATTAGACGCTGTTATCAAAACAGCGTCTAATATACCTGTTAGGGGTTAAAAAAAACACATTTCCAGCCTGCCAGCGAACAATCGCCGCTGGCAGGCTGGAGATCAACTCTCTTACCTTCCGTTCCTGTGAGCGCGCGCGCCTGTGTGCGCGCGTTCACAGGAAATCTCGCGTCTCGCGAGATGACGCATATATGCGTGACTCTGCGCAGGGCTGCCACCTCCGGAACGCGATCCTGCGTTAGGCGGTCCGGAGGTGGTTAATAGATCCTTAGTAAATATAGACAGATATAGATGTAACTTTGGATAAGTACTTCTTCTTTGTCCATATATATAGATAAGTCTTTGACATTGAATTAGCAAAGTTACGAAAAAAAACACTTTCGACATAGTAGATTTGTATTATTAGATGTTGCCAAAAATGGTGTATATCAACTGGATATTTTAAGTCTTTTCCAATCTTCATCATTTTGTAAAGGTTAATATTTTCTGTAATATAAGTGTGTGAGCTCTTCCTGGAATGAGGCTGGAAAGCTCTGCTGTGTGCTCTGACTGAAGCTCCCTCCCCCCTCTCACAGCATCAAATTCTCATATACAGGTTCATACATAGAAACAGTAACTTGATCCCGCTCCCTCCTGTCTTCTATTTACTGTTTTACACTAGATGTATTTTTGGTGAATGAGGAGCTTTCTGGACATTCATAGAGATGTTTTAGCTATTACTACCCAATGGAATGGCAATTCTGAAGCATCTTTTCTTAGTATTATGGCCCGCAGTTGCAAATGCTGTCTGACACACAGTGTAAACTTAGTCCAGGTAGTCATAAGATGCACCAGATGTATCGCGGTGAGATAGATTTGATGCATCTTGTACACAGTTAGCTACTTTCATAATTTTAAGCCTACTCTTTGTTGTATCAAAGAAGGTAGAGACTCCTCTGATAAAACTTGACTTTTAAGGAAATAGGATTAAAACTAATCAACATCTAATGATTTAACATATAGAAATATTTCAGATAAAAGCAGGCCAATTGCATCATGATGCCTACACAGACTGATGTTTAGTTATATTATAGTTGCTTTCTATAGTTCCCTCTTTAGTTTCTTTCATAGGGTCTGTATTATAAATTGTTTACCTGCTAATATCAGACCAAAGTTGGTCATAAGTTCAGTTATATCCCTGGGAGATTTGGGTAACCAATATCAATAATTGTTTGAGTATGACCAATTTTCTCCCAAATTTTTCCCCATTGAAAACAAATTGCAACTATTTATTTTTTATTTTTTATATCATACTCCCCTTATTAATGATAAAGACAAGCTTCACCAATTAACGGTAGCTGCGTTCCACTCTGTATCCAATAGGAAGCGTAAAAGCACCTGTATGAGCCTACACAAGCCACTATCTGGTTGAATGTTTAGGCGCTGTGTTCCATCTTGAAAAGCAGTGCTCCCTGCTCTTAACAGGAAGTAGGGGGGCTTGTCTTGGCTGTATCTAGTAGAGTCTCACTAAACTCTGGAGCTTGCCTATGTTTAAACCTAGTGTGCACAACCGGAAGTAGGAATTACTATGGGTATACTATATATTGATGGGGTATAAAGGGTAGTGCGATACAGTTATTACATGCTCCCTACAACTGAGGTGCTAACATCTATGGTGTATCAGTCCATCTTCATATGGTCCTTTGATGAGCCAACTAATTGTTGGGGAAACGCGTTGGAACGTGGTTGGAATTGGCATTTATCACAAGGTCACCATAGGGTTCCTGTCGGTAAGGGTGATCTGCCTGTAGGCAAGGGTTTTGTAGGGATACCTGAGGGTTAGAAGAGAGTGATCCCAACCATTATCTATATGTATGATCCACTGACTTAGCAAACTGTAAGTAAGGTGGACTGGGTGCATTGACAAGGGAGTGACAGTCCCAAATATTATCATTCAGTGTTGACCTTAAAGAATGCAAAAACAAAGCGTAACTAAAAAGCTTCATAATAAAAATCATATATATTTTAGTCATCTTTAAAAGAAGAATACAATACTGAACTCGTCTTTATATTATGACTAGCAGAAGGACCTGGCTTCACACGGGTATATTTAATCTATTTCAATTAATATTTCTGTGTGTAGTTAAAAGATATTGACAGTATCCCCCATAACAGTGACCTCTACAGTACCCCACCCCACTGTCTGCTGAGCTGTGTATCTAATCCTATCCTGTGTGATATGGTCTGCTGAGCTGTGTATCTAATCATATCCTGTGTGATACTGTCCGCTGAGCTATGTATCTAATCCTATCCTGTGTGATACTGTCTACTGAGCTGTGTATCTAATCCTATCCTGTGTGATACTGTCTACTGAGCTGTGTATCAAATCCTATCCTGTGTGATACTGTCTGCTGAGCTGTGAATCTAATCCTATCCTGTGTGATACTGTCTGCTGAGCTGTGTATCTAATCATATCCTGTGTGATACTGTCCGCTGAGCTATGTATCTAATCCTATCCTGTGTGATACTGTCTGCTGAGCTGTGTATCTAATCCTATCCTGTGTGATACTGTCTACTGAGCTGTGTATCAAATCCTATCCTGTGTGATACTGTCTGCTGAGCTGTGTATCTAATCCTATCTTGTGTGATACTGTCTGCTGAGCTGTGTATATAATCCTATCCTGTGTGATACTGTCTGCTGAGCTGTGTATCTAATCCTATCCTGTGTGATACTGTCTACTGAGCTGTGTATCAAATCCTATCCTGTGTGATACTGTCTGCTGAGCTGTGTATCTAATCCTATCCTGTGTGATACTGTCTGCTGAGCTGTGTATCTAATCCTATCCTGTGTGATACTGTCTGCTGAGCTGTGTATCTAATCCTATCCTGTGTGATACTGTCTGCTGAGCTGTGTATCTAATCCTATCCTGTGTGATACTGTCTGCTGAGCTGTGTATCTAATCCTATCCTGTGTGATACTGTCTACTGAGCTGTGTATCAAATCCTATCCTGTGTGATACTGTCTGCTGAGCTGTGTATCTAATCCTATCCTGTGTGATACAGCCTGCTGAGCGGTATATCTAATCCTATCCTGTGTGATACTGTCTGCTGAGCTGTGTATCTAATCCTATCCTGTGTGATACTGTCTACTGAGCTGTGTATCAAATCCTATCCTGTGTGATACTGTCTGCTGAGCTGTGTATCTAATCCTATCCTGTGTGATACTGTCTGCTCAGTTGTGTATATAATCCTATCCTATGTGATACTGTCTGCTGAGCTATGTATCTAATCCTATCCTGTGTGATACAGTCTGCTGAGCTGTGTATCTAATCCTATCCTGTGTGATACTGTCTGCTGAGCTGTGTATCTAATCCTATCCTGTGTGATACTGTCTGCTCAGTTGCGTATATAATCCTATCCTATGTGATACTATCTGCTGAGCTATGTATCTAATCCTATCCTGTGTGATACTGTCTGCTGAGCTGTGTATCTAATCCTATCCTGTGTGATACTGTCTGCTGAGCTATGTATCTAATCCTATCCTGTGTGATACTGTACGCTTAGCTATGTATCTAATCATATCCTGTGCGATACTGTCTGCTGAGCTGTGTATCTAATCCTATCCTGTGTGATACTGTCTGCTGAGCTGTGTATCTAATCCTATTCTGTGTGATACTGTCTGCTCAGCTGTGTATATAATCCTATCCTGTGTGATACTGTCTGCTCAGCTGTGTATCTAATCCTATCCTGTGTGAAAACCTGGTAAATTAAATGTGAATTTATATTGGCTGATACACATCATATGACTGAATATTTAAGGACCTGCGAACTGCTAAAACCCGTGATCAGTTGTTATGGAGACCTGGAGTAGGACCTGCGAGCTTCTATTTGCTGATAAGGGACATGTGACCTTGTGTATGGCAGTTGGCATGTCATACGAAGAGAAACAGTTGCAGGCTTGTATTGGATAATGCAGTTCATTTTTTGGGAATATCTCATAAACGGTACGGCCTAGAGAGCTGAGACCCGCTCTAAAACCTTCCCGGACACCTGCTGTATCTGTGTGCCAAATTTGGTAAAGATCGGTCCAGTCGTTTGGTCGCGCATGAAGAACAGACAGATGTCTAGACAGAAACTCATTTTGATATACTGTATATAAGAGAGAAATCCAACAATCATTTTTAAGCTTTGTGTGGGAAATGCTGACTTTTAAAATAACAAAATATGCTGTTTTATAACAGGGGAAAATGATGTAAAACATTTGTTCTTTATACTCAATGGGTAGGCAAATGTGTCACATTAAATATAGGCTTTCTCCATCCTGTTTTACAGTTCAGTGAGTGAAAATCCAGCCTGAAAAAAAAGCATGTTTCACCGGTTTAGTGCTAAATAGACACCACTGCAGCCAACATCATTGCCTGCCCTGCCTTTTTATGGAATTTGACTTTTGAGTTCAGTATAGCGTATTTTTTTTTTGCATTTCCAAACAAATGATTTGAAGGCAGAAGTAATTGCTTTTTGAACTATGCATCAATGGAATAAACAAGGTAAATGCATTTACCACAAAACCTTTGTTTTATGAGCAGCTGATTATGCACCGGAGCATACATTCTATACGCTTAAATATGCCCATATGATGAATTTAAAAAGGAAAAGATGGGTCATTTTCTCTCTAATCTGTGCTTAGTGAGTGAGCCCTAGAGCGAAGATGGAGAGTTGTGCTGCATGCTCTGACTGATGCTTCCTCTCCCCCTCTCACAGCATGGCTGTAGAAAACAAAAATAAATCATAAAGGGGCAGATCTATTAATCTTATAGATGGCATAAACTTAGATAGGACGTTTAGACGTGCACCAACTCTAACATAGTGGCACATGTATAGACACTTTTGTATAACATTATACCAACTATTGGAGGACTTATTTGGAGACAGAATTTTATACCAGGATTGTGGGGCAATGTTGGCATAAAAATAAATAAATAAATCACATATTGGACAATGTCTGGTTGACAGATTACTGGGAGGGGCTGGAGAAGATCCAGCGGTCATGGTCCATATCGAAACTAATGACAAGGTTAGAGCTAGGTGGATCGTCCTTAAAAATTATTTTAGGGATTTAGGTCCAAAGCTTAGGGCAAGGACCTCAAAAGGTAGTATTTTCCAAAATACTACCGGTACCACGAGCCACACAAGAAAGGCAGCGGGACATTAGGGAGGTTAACAAGTGGCTCAAGAACTGGTGTACTAAGGAGGGGTTTGGTTTCCTGGAGAACTGGGCCGACTTCTCTGTTGGCTACAGGCTCTATCGGACTATGACTGGGGAGGGTAATTACATTATAGGATGGGAAGATAGTGCAGATAGGTAATGGGGGGCAAGGTAATGGGACTGGGGGAGAAATGCAAGGAGGGACTAGAACAGCTCAAATTCACTGAAAACCACTAATTTAAAACATAACCTTTAATTGATTATTTAATACCAATTCAACCAAATAGATATACAATAAAGAAGAAAAAAATAAAGCAAGATTTGTATTCCGATCTCATATGGTTTTAGGTGGGTATAGTAGACATACCAATAGTATAGGGTGTGGGACAGTATCCCTATTGATGTCCCTATCTCTCCCGCCTTGCCTACAAACGGAATAGCTACAAACGGTATGTCTACTATACCCACCTACAACCTTATGAGATCAAAATATAAATCTTGCTTTATTATTTTTTTTTATTTCTTCTTTATTGTATATCGATTTGGGTGAATTGGTATTAAATAATCAATTAAAGGTTATGTTTTAAATTAGTGGTTTTCAGTGAATTTTAGAAGTATTCACCACTATCTACAATAGTTCCCTTGGACGGATGTATGTCCTTTCTGTGAAGACTAGAACAGTTCAGAAGGAAAAGTGTAGGGTACAAAATATACATAAACCTCTTAAATGCATGTACACTAATGCCAGAAGCCTGACTAATAAAACTGGGGAACTGGAATTAGTGATATGTGAGTTGGACTATGACATAGTGGGAATAACTGAGACATGGCTGGATGATAGCTATAACTGGGCAGTTAATGAACAAGGTTACAATCTGTTTAGAAAGGATTGCCAAAACTGGAGAGGGGAGGGGTCTGCCTTTATGTAAAGTCCTGTCTAAAGCCCACACTCCGGGAAGATATAAGTGAGAGACATGAACATTAGTGATGAGCTGCAGGAGCAATATTCTAATCCGCGATATTTTGCGAATATTTGGGTGAATATTTGTTATATATTCGCAAATTCGTGATCTCCAGTCACTATTTTCTTGATTGCGAAAATCAGCAATCGGAAAATTTGTGATAAGAGAATTCGCAATACCAAAATTCACGATCAACACTACTCCTAAAGTCAAAGATATTGTAGTAGAGATGGGAAGTTCGAATCTTTTACATGAATCGGTTTATTAGAACCAGTTCATTCAAAAGAACTGATTCATGAATCGAATCTTCGATTCACTTGCTGAGTCGGCTGACAAACAAGTGAACCGAAGCTCAGGTGGTGCGCAATGCGTATGCGCAGTTGATCGAATCTTCGATTCACTTGCTGAGTCGGCTCTTGGCTGACTCGGGATGACAAGCAAGTGAACTGAAGCTCAGGATGAAAAATAAATCTAGAATATTCGCAATTACGAAGATATAGCACTATATTCTAGATATAAGTGCTATATTCTAGATATAAGTGCCAATATTCGCAATAAAAATTTGCGATTAGAATATTCACGATCAACACTAATGAACATGTGGCGTCACTGTGGGTAGAAATAATAATAAATTACTAATAGGAGTTTATTTTAAACTACCAAATATGCCAAAGTCCACAGAAAAAAATCTGCTACTAAACGAGATAGACAATGCAGCAAATTATAAGGAGGTGGTTATTATGGGGGACTTCAACTACCCAGATATAGACTGGGAAACTGAAACTTGTATATCTCATAAAGGAAAAAAGTTCTTGGCAATAACCAAAGACAATTACCTTTCCCAACTGGTTCAGGACCCGACTAGAGGGACGGCCATACTGGACTTCATACTAACCAATAGACCTGACAGACCAAAAGATGTGCAGGTCGGGGGACACCTGGAAAATAGTGACCATAAAGTAATAACTTTCCAATTATCATTAAAAAGAGTGTTTCTTCAGGGAGGAACAAAAAATACCAAACTTCAAAAAAGCAAAATTTAGCCAACTAGGAGAAGCCATAGGCATAACTAACTGGGACAAAGTCCTCAAAAATAAAAATACAGACACAAAATGGGATATTTTTAAAAGCATCTTAAAATCTAATTGTGAGAGGTACATACCTTATGGGAATAAAAGGTTCCGGAACAAGAAAAAAAAACAATGTGGTGTAACACAGTGAGAGGTTTGGTCTGGGAAAACAGGTATTTTCCTTCCAGCATGTGCTGCTGGGCTGATTTACAGCCAGGTGAGGTCAAATACCAGACCGGATTTTAAAAGCCGGTCCGGGTTTTGGCAGCACCTGGCTGTCCTTAAATAGACAGCTGGGCTCAAAAGCCATGTTTCTGTGTTGGGATCTGGGAGCCTTTTGTCTGGATGAAGGCTTGCTACCTGTTTGGCGTGAAAACAGGTTGGTGCTGCTGTCAGCAAGGACTCTTTGAGGCAGAATTGCCGCATGGTGTGAATTACCACCAACACTGCAAGGTGACTTTTTGTTTGAATTTGACTGCTTGTTTTGTCACTTTTATAAATTGTGAATAAAACACTGAACTGTTTGATCCAAAGAACTTGTTGTTACCTCTATACTGCGTCCGCTAATCCTGTCTACCAGAGCGAGTCCCCACAGTGGATAAATAGAACTGTAAAGAAAGCAATAAATGACAAAAAGAAAGCATTTAAATCACTAAGACAGGAGGGTAGCGAGGAAGCACTGAAATACTATAAGGAAAAAAACTGAATATGTAAAAAACAAATAAAAGCAGCCAAACTGGAGACCGAGAGATTAATTGCCAAAGAGAGCAAAACTAACCCAATTTTTTTTTCCAATTACATAAATGGTAAAAAGTATAAATCTGAAGGTGTCTGCCCTCTACAGAGTAATAAGGGGGGAGTTGCAGAGAGCGATGAGGGGAAAGCAAAGCTATTAAATATTTTTTTCTCCACTGTATTCACTGAAGAAAAAAAACTGTCAGATGAAATGCAGAATGTAAAAGTGAATTCCCCATTTAAAGTGCCCTTTCTGACCGAGGAAGAAGTACAGCGTCGTCTTAAATAGATTAAAATAGGCAAATCGCCAGGACCAGATGGCATACACCCCCGTATCCTAAAAGAATTAAGTAATGTCATAGCCAGACCCTTATTTCTGATATTTAAGGACTCTATACTGACAGGGAGTGTTCCACAGGATTGGAGCATAGCAAATGTAGTGTCAATTCAAAAAGGGTCCAAAAACAGCGCCCGGAAACTATAGACCGGTAAGTTTAACATTTGTCGTGGGTAAACTGTTTGAAGGTTTTCTAAGAGATGCTATCTTGGAGTACCTCAATGAAAATAAGCAAATAACGCCATATCAGCATAGCTTTATGAGGGATTGGTCATGTCAAACTAATTTAATCAGTTTCTATGAGGAGGTAAGTTCTAGACTTGACAGCGGCGAATCAATGGATGTCGTATATCTGAACTTCTCCAAAGCATTTGACACTGTACTGCATAAAAGGTTAGTATATAAAATGAGAATGCTTGTACTGGGAGAAAATAGCTGTATGTGGGTAAGTAACTGGCTGAGTGATAGAAAACAGAGGGTGGTTATTAACGGTACACACTCAGATTGGGTCACTGTCACTAGTGGAGTACCTCAGAGGTCAATATTGGGCCCCATTCTCTTCAATATATTTATTAATGATCTTGTAAAAGGCTTGCACAGTAAAATATTCAATTTTCGCAGATGACACTAAACTGTGTAAAGTAATTAACACTGAAGAGGACAGTATACTGCTACATATGGATCTGGATAGATTAGAGGCTTGGGCAGAGAAGTGGTAGATGAGGTTTAACACTGACAAATGTAAGGTTATGCACATGGGAAAGAATAATGCAAATCACCCGTACATACTAAATGGTAAAACACTTGGTAACACTGACATGGAAAACGACCTAGGAATTTTAATAAACAGCAAACTAAGCAGTAAAAACCAGTGTCAGGCAGCTGCTGCCAAGGCCAATAAGATAATGGATTGCATCAAAAGGGGCATAGATGCCCGTGATAAGAACATAGTCCTACCACTTTACAAATCACTAGTCAGACCACACATGGAGTACTGTGTACAGTTCTGGGCTCCTGTGAACAAGGCAGACATATCAGAACTGGAGAGGGTTCAGGGGAGGGCAACTAAAGTAATAACTGCAATGGGGCAACTACAGTACCCTGAAAGATTATCAACCTTAGGGTTTTTCACTTTAGAAAAAAAAATTGACTGAGGGGAGATCTAATTACTATGTATAAATATATCAGGTGACAGTGCAGAGATCTCTCCCATCATCTATTTATCCCCAGGACTGTGACTGTGACGAGGGGACATCCTCTGCGTCTGGAGGAAAGAAGGTTTGTACACAAACATAGAAAAGGATTCTTTACGGTAAGAGCAGTGAGACTATGGAATTCTCTGCCTGAGGAGGGGGTGATAGTGAGTACAATAAAAGAATTCAAGAGGGTCTTGGATGTATTTCTGGAGTGTAATAATATTACAGGCTTTAGCTACTAGAGAGGGGTCGTTGATCCAGGGAGTTATTCTGATTGTCTGATTGGAGTCGGGAAGGAATTTTTTTCCCCTTAAGTGGGGAAAATTGGCTTCTACCTCACAGAGTTTTTTTTTGCTTTCCTCTGGATCAACTTGCAGGATAACAGGCTTATATACTATGTTACTATGTCCCCTTTCCTGAGAACCCACACTCCTTTCCCAGTAAATGTACTGTAAACCCATTTATACAACTATAGTGTCAGTTTGGAAAAGGAGCATAAAAATTAGCAAATTAAAGTGCTTTATAGTGGAAAAAAAGACTTGTTTTGTGTGGTAAGGGACCGTCTATCATTATTTTCTGGGGCCCAATAAATTCTTAGTCCCATAGTTATGTAATTAATTGAGTTGACTTTAGAACTAATTTTGGTTGGATCCAGATCATACACACCACTAAGATCTATTTCTTTTAGGTTGACTTGCAAATAGCCCATTGGATCTTAGACTGTATAAAAAAGCAAGAAAGTCCAGCTCATCTGCTAGGATGCATGGAAGTGTGATGGAAACACGCAAAAATACTGAAGAACAGGAGAGAAATCCAGAGTCAAATAAAACTGAGCTCTTTATTGAACAAAACGGAGATCTTTATTAAAGTGCGTAGATTCAAATTGCGTAGATGTTCTGCTGTTTCGTTTTTCCAGTTTTACGACTCTTTAATAAAGATCTACACTTTATTTTAAGCTGGATTTCTATCCTGTACTTAACTAGATCCTAGACGATAACAAAGATTACAATGAAAGTGGATCTTCACATGTTCTGTAGAGATGGTGGGTGGACTAAGAAAATCATGTCCCCTGACAAGCTCAAGGAACTCCTCTGATCTAGTCTTTTTGTCCGCAACAATCATGTCTTACTGTGGCCAATAACTAAAAGCCTGCCTTAACTACTCCATCTGTTCTACAGATTATTCTTTCACCTATTTGACCATAATGATCATACAGTTCAGTTGAAACAAGCTGAAGGACCAATTCCCCACAATTTTATAATATAATAAAAATAAGCATGATGACTGATCAACATTTTGCCTTCATACTATTCATCTTGTGAATTTAAATTGGATAATTGAAGGTACAAGCACTTGTGGTGGCTCAAACCGAGGGAGAACCAGCATACCTTGAGCTATCTTTTGTGTAAAGCCTATGAAGAACATACAGGGTAATTAAAGTCTGTGTGTCCCGGCTGCTCGGCAAATGAGCTGGCTTGTTGACACCAGTCTGCTGATTGGCTGAGCAGCTGTGACGCAACCTCTCCACATATGTGCCCTGTCTTTACGGATTTCTACAGACGCCTTCAATCCACTGAGGGTGCCAGTATAGAGTAGTAAAAGTGTAGCGTAGAAGAATCATTCAGTGAAGATTACATCACAACAGAGTCAGTTTGCCAATGCGAAGTGCCTGCTAGCTGAATTGGAATTGATGGATGAAATGGCTGCGCTTGCACTGCTTGCCTTACTCTTTCCATAAATCCCATAAACCTCAACAGAGAGAGCAGAGTGGAAGCACGGCCATCACTCCATTATAGGGGTTGTACAGTGTATAAAACTTTTGCCTAAAGGCCGCTAGTGTTTTAAAATAATACAATAACATATACTGTTCCTACCAGTTTAAGCTGGTGCTGCTCCTGTTCCCATCAGCTAGTGCTGGGCAGTGTCACCTAAAATAACATACACTGGACTGTTTATTCCATGGGGAGGAAGAAGAATTGCAAGTGGTGAGAAATGTTGTCCAGCTATGTTGTATCAGTCGATTTTAACAAATTGAAATAAAAACAAGTTTTAGCGTTTTGGTGAATGATGCAGATTCTACATCCTGGAACTGTTTCAGCTACCATCAGTCCATTTCCAGTGGGTTTCCATTTCCCTTCGGGTAGCGGTCACATGTCTTCTAACCACATGACCACCATGGCCTATCATGGGTCTGAGTTGTGATACTGGTCATGTGCATTGATGGCAGATAACCACTGCCTGAAAGTAAAATGAGACCAAAGGGAATGGAGTGGTGGCAATGCTTGACTGGCGGTGGCTAAAACTGGTGAGATTATGTTTATTATTATTATTAAGTGCTTCCAATCTTTATGCAAAATTTTTATACATAGTTACATAGTGAATAGGGTTGAAAAAATGTCTATCAAGTTTAATCAAGGGATAGTAGGTGAGGATGTGAATTTTTAGAAAAAGGGCAGTGAGACACATTTTCATAAAGCATTAATGTCAATAAATTTTAAGAATTTGTCTAAGCTTTTTTTTTTGTTCCTGCTGTTACCTCATCCTGAAGTAGACTATTCCAGCTCCACTAAATTCTTTCTATGGACTGTTGACCAGAACGGAACTGTATATTCAACTGGACAGCTCCTTTCAATTAGTGCCCACTTTGCATTGTTAAATTGGGGCAGAGGATACGATTTAAAAGGTGGAGCCCCACTAATGAAGCATTTATGGCATATTTTGCGGAGATTGTCCTATAATAGTAATTTATCACCTATCCGCAGTAAATATATATATGAAATGCTGTAATTTTCACACTGGCCACCACGCCAATAATAGGTCTTGATTTTCTGTTTTTGTACAGGCACCTTGTCAGTAGTCATTATCATTATCACCACAGGCAGAATTACAATGAAAAGTAGCACCTCTATATAGATAAGACAGGATCCACCATCCATAATAGATGATACCTCAGCTTATCAGCTCCCTCCTGACCTCTGCTCACAGAAGCATGCCTAGAAAACTCTCCCACAGAAGTCAATGGGGTCAGCTCATGTCCATTGTATCTATTGTAGCTGCTTAAAAAAGACATGAAGAAGTATTAACATATTTTAGGCCTAGTGGCCAATGAGAAAGTTGCTGGATTATTTTTAAAAATATGGATTGTGGAAAAATAAAAAAATAAATCATAAAAAATTCTAATATATATATATATATATATATATATATATATATATATATAACATAAAAATGAGGTCATTTTCTGAAGACACATTCCCTCTACAGGACGACTGTCTGATCTTGCTTCTTCCAGAGGACAGACAAGTTTATTGATGGCTAAGCACTGAATGGGTTAATGCTATACTTGCACCTGTGGCATTACCTCTGTTGGTCTGAGCTTATCCTTATCCGATTGATGTTAACCGAGACTAAAATCCCCTGTGTAATGAATTGGCAATTTTCAGTTAAATGCTTCATTTACCCAATCTTAGCGGGAAAGCACTCAAAGCTTCATCTATTTTTAGACATTAAAACCCATAAACCAACAACGTAGAAAGCAATAGCCAGACACAATTATTCTGCTGTTCTCTGCACTCCAGGCTACTACAGAGGTTTTCTTGTTCTACTTTTGTGGTAACACAATTTATATTGTGCATAGAACTAGTGGAACCCTTGAGGACACTTTGGGTATAGAGATGACCTCTTTGCCGAGGCCAAGAAAAAGCCAATTATGATCATATGATAGTTTTTATTTATGGCATCACTGATGTACTGTGAGTTGATATTTCACTTATTTAACCATAGTTGTATAGTGTCATCCTTTTCTGATCATAACCAGTGTTCTTTAGCTTGTATACTTTTGATGACCCCTCTCTACTTGCTTTGTTACGGCAGAAGCTCTCTGGGGAGGATCTGTCTCATCTGTGTATGATGCTGACAGCCTATTGATTTTAGTGAGCATGATTAGGCAGGGTAGTGAATCTCATTAAGGAGACCAGTCCTGTAGGGAGACTTATTGGTAATGCTTCATGGGAAATGAATATGCAAAGAGGTATCTCCCAAGGAAGAAAACCATCGAGCCCAGCCAGTCAGAAGCCTACTCCGTACTGACGAGAGGCAAGAACCCTGAAACAGCTGTCTAGAGATGGATATCTGGCTTGGCTGTATTCCTTGGCTTGTTGGAAAGTCATATTTTGACTCTTAGGGAAGAGGTGAAGCTGGCTACATGGTTCTCTTCCTTGGGAGATAGCTCTTTGTGAATTTGTTTCCTATGGAGTATTGCTAATAAGTATCCATACCATGGAGTACTTCCAGTAAGTTTCTATACAGGACTGGTCTCTTTAAAGAGATTCAGCACCCTGCCTAAGCTACATTCCAGGCATTGCACCCAACCAGCCAGAATCCTACTGCATACTGACATGGAGAAGCAGCTATCTCCAGATGGATATCTGGCTTGGTTATATTCCCTTGTCAAATCCCAAGGTTTGTTGGAAAGTTGGATTTTGACTCATAGGGAGCTACTTCCAAGAGGTGGCGCTGGTGAAATGGTTCTCTTTCTTGAAAAATACCTCTTTACACAATGGGCACGCTTAAAAGGAATGGGTCACTTGAGAGTCCTTTCTATGAGCCACAATGGAGAGTCGCAAAGGAAAGGCCAATACTATATTTCTAAATTTTTCAACTGCAGTCTGGCTGTAGCATTCAAACTTGGTCTACGTACATGCTGGACTGATGGATGCCTTATTAACATGCATTGCCTGTAACTTACTGATGTGATCAGATGTGATCTAATCTAACACTGGTGTTTTCCCATTTTACTATACTGTCTTAGTTCTTATACACGTGCTATGAATTAGCCTCCGAAATGTGTAAATGGCAGCATTTTTTTAAGTTTTACATTTTGCACCATTCACTATGCTACATGAATAACATGTTATCTTTATTCTGAGGGTCAGTATAATTTTCCAAATTTTGCCGATTTTTTTATTGCATTAGTTTTATCACATGGGACGTTAAAGGGGATTTTCAGTGTTTTCACAATTTATTTTTATTTTTTTTAAAATTGTCCCGCTATAGGATACTAGTGCATTGCCGTGTATTATGCCTGTTAGCCTAATACTGACAGGCATCTTATTAGACACTTCCTCTGGAAGGATCTAATGGGTGCACAAAGTTAGGGGTTGGCCCCCAATGACATGACAACCCATTGTGAGGGTGCCAATGGGGGTGGCGGTGCTTCTGGTAAGTGTAAAATAGCTTCAAAGCAGAATTACCCCACACTTGCATCAGGATGTCAGCTGTAGTTCAGGAATAGTACAGCATATCCCCTTAAGACCTACCTGCCCAAGAAGTGCATCTGTGTTGATTAATTACTTCATATACAGTCATGTGAAAAAATTAGGACACCCTTTGAAAGCATGTGGTTTTTTGTAACATTTTTAATAAATGGTTATTTCATCTCCGTTTCAACAATACAGAGAGATTAAAGTAATCCAACTAAACAAAGAAAACTGAAGAAAAGTCTTTTCAAGATCTTCTGTAAATGTCATTCTACAAAAATGCCTATTCTAACTGAGGAAAAAGATAGGACACCCTTGCCCCTAATAGCGAGTGTTACCTCCTTTGGCTGAAATAACTGCAGTGAGACGGTTCTTGTAGCCATCTACCAGTCTTCGACATCGGTCTGAGGAAATTTTACCCCACTCCTCAATGCAGAACTTTTTCAGCTGTGAGATGTTTGAGGGGTTTCTTGCACGTACAGCCCTTTTCAAGTCACCCCACAGCATCTCAATGGGATTCAAATCTGGACTTTGACTTGGCCATTCCAGGACTCTCCATTTCTTCTTTTTCAGCCAATCTTTGGTTGATTTACTAGTATGTTTTGGGTCATTGTCATGTTGCATGGTCCAGTTCCGCTTCAGCTTTAATTTTCTAACTGATGGTCTCACATGTTCTTCAAGCACCTTCTGATACACAGTAGAATTCATCGTGGATTCTATGATGGTGAGCTGACCAGGTCCTGCTGCAGCAAAGCAGCCCCAAACCATGACACTTCCACCTCCATGCTTCACAGTTGGTATGAGGTTCTTTTCTTGGAATGCTGTGTTTGGTTTACGCCAAACATGTCCTCTGCTGTTGTGTCCAAATAATTCAATTTTGGACTCATCTGTCCAAAGAACATTATTCCAGAAGTCCTGGTCTTTGTCAACTTTATCTCTGGCAAATGTCAGTCTGGCCTCGATGTTTCTCTTGGAAAGCAAAGGTTTCCTCCTTGCACACCTCCCATGCAAGTTAAACTTGTACAGTCTCTTTCTGATTGTAGAGGCATGTACTTCTACATCAACAGTAGCCAGAGCCTGCTGTAGTTCTCGAGATGACACTTTAGGGTTTTTGGAGACCTCTTTTAGCATCTTGCGGTCTGCTCTTGGGGTGAACTTGCTGGGGCGACCAGTCCTGGGCATGTTGGCAGTTGTTTTGAAAGCCCTCCACTTGTAGACTATCTTCCGGACAGTGGAATGGCTGATTTCAAAATCTTTTGAGATCTTTTTAAATCCCTTCCCAGACTCATAGGCTGCTACAATCTTTTTTCTGAAGTCCTCTGACAGCTCTTTTGCTCTCACCATGGTGCTCACTCTCACTTCAACAGTCAGGAGCACACCAAACTAAATGTCTGAGGTTTAAATAGGGCAAGCCTCATTCAACATGCAGAGTAACGATCTACTAATTATGTGCACCTGGTGTGAGATCTGAGCCAATTTAAGAGGGAATACATGTGAGGGTGTCCTATCTTTTTCCTCAGTTAGAATAGGCATTTTTGTAGAATGACATTTACAGAAGATCTTGAAAAGACTTTTCTTCAGTTTTCTTTGTTTAGTTGGATTACTTTAATCTCTCTGTATTGTTGAAACGGAGATGAAATAACCATTTATTAAAAATGTTACAAAAAACCACATGCTTTCAAAGGGTGTCCTAATTTTTTCACATGACTGTATCAGAGAAATTAAAGCTTTGGTTTTCCTGATACAGAGCCTTATATCTATTGCAAAATTATTGTGTTATGAGTTTGCTGTATAGACTTTTATTATTGAGTTCAATGTATGAACAGTATGCAGCAGACTCCCAAGCTCCCTCTAGTGGTCACTACAGGTGCCAAACATGTTATCACATTAATTCAGCTGCACCAAATGTTAACATATGTTAAATATACATTTGCAAACTTAGAAATTGATGCTTAACAAAACAAAAGTCAATAAAAAATCAAGTTTAAGGTTTAACATGCCATGTGTCAAGTCAATGTTTGCTACATCTGTATTTGGCTATTCACTTTAGGAATAGGAGGTATTATATGTTTCCATTTTACAGGGCAGTTTATCATTTTCTTTGCTTGATCTGCTGCACTTTATTTTTACGTTACGACTCTGGCATTGTAGAGCTGCAGGATACAAATCAGCAATTCTTTTTATGTATTCATTTAAATAATAAGCATTAGCCTCTTATTTCTGTGCTTGAACTGCTGAGCTCTTAAAAAATACTCAAACAGGAATATCAAGTAAATGCATTCTTCATCTCTTGAGTTCAGATCAGTGAAGAACACTTGAGCATGGTTCACTAGGAGCGATTTCCAGAGTGCTTAAAGGGCTTCTGTCACCCCACTAAACATTTTTTATATTTTTTTTGGTTACTTATAATCCCTATACTGTGATTTATGCATACATACTGTAATTAATCATTTTGGTTCAGCAGATTCTGTTAAAAACGTACTTTTAAAATATGCAAATTACCTTGCTACCAGCAAGTAGGGCGGCTACTTGCTGGTAGCAGCCGAATCCTCCTATCCTAAAGACGCCCCCTCCGCATGTTGATTGACAGGGCCAGCGGACGGGATCTTTCTCTGCTGGCCCTGTTTGCATTCAAAATCTGGCGCCTGTGCCGTACCTGTCTTCAGTCGGCGCAGGCGCACTGAGAGGCGAACGCTCCTTCGGCCACTCCATCCTCAATGCGCCTGCGCTGATGACGTCACATCTACACCCGGCGCAGGCGCATTGAGGAAGGAGCGGCCGAGCGAGCGTCCTCCTCTCAGTGCGCCTGCGCCGACTGAAGACAGGTACGGCGCAGGCGCCAGATTTTGAATGCAAACAGGGCCAGCAGAGAAAGATCCCGTCCGCTGGCCCTGTCAATCAACATGCGGAGGGGGCGTCTTTAGGATAGGAGGATGCGGCTGCTACCAGCAAGTAGCCGCCCTACTTGCTGGTAGCAAGGTAATTTGCATATATTAAAAGTACGTTTTTAACAGAATCTGCTGAACCAAAATGATTAATTACAGTATGTATGCATAAATCGCAGTATAGGGATTATAAGTAACCCAAAAAAATAACAGTTTAGTGGGGTGACAGAAGCCCTTTAACCCCTTAAGGACATAGGACGTACCGGTACGCCCTATTTCCCGAGTCCTTAAGGACCAAGGACGTACCGGTACGTCCTGATTTAAAATCTGTATTCCGGCGCCCCAGGGGTTAATCGGAACGGGATTTCGGCTGAAATCATTCAGCCGGCATCCCGTAACAATGCGGGGGGGGGGGGGTAATTTGACCCCCCCCGTATCGGCGATCGCAGCAAACCGCAGGTCAATTCAGACCTGCGGTTTGCTGCGCTTTTTGCAGTTTCTGATCCCCGCGGGCCCTGACCGCGGGGATCAGAAACTTTAGAGTGGCTAAAATCTATATTTTTCACCCCCCCCCCTGCACCCCTGCACGATTTTATGCCGGCGGGTGGTGCGGGGGGGGGGGGGTGTCGCAGGCGGTGGGGGCATTGCAGGAGGCGGGCGGTGCGGCAGGCGGGATCGCGATCCCCCGCCCGCCTCCCAATGAACGATCGTTGGCTTCTAGTGGGTTATACCAGGGTGCCAGCACATTGCTGGCACCCTGGTATAAACGGCTGACATCTGTGCAGATGTCAGCCGTTTAACCCTTTCCATTCCGCGGTCCGTACGGACCGCTGTATGGAAAAAGTTAACTGTCATCGGTCAGGGAGCTCCCTCCCTCTCCATCGGGGGGCTGCTGTGCCTTTGCAGCCCCCCGATGGAGAGGGAGAGAGCCCCCCGACAGCCCCCAGAGAGCCCCCCTCAGCTCGTGCTTACCCTTCCCCGTCTGTGAAGTTCTGAGCAGACGGGGAAAGTTCCCATGGCAACAGGACGCCTGCTCAGGCGTCCTGCTGTCCATGGTGCTGAACAGATCTATGCTAAAAGCATAGATCTGTTCAGTGTAAGTAAAATACAGTACAGAACAATATATATTGTACTGTACTGTATTATACAGACATCAGACCCACTGGATCTTCAAGAACCAAGTGGGTCTGGGTCACAAAAATGTAAAAAAAAGTGAAAAAAGTTAAGATAAAAAAAAAACATTTATCACTGAATAAAAATTAAAAAAATAAAATACACTACACATATTAGGTATCGCTGCGTCCGTAACGACCTGATCTATAAAACGTTCATGTTATTTTCCCCGCACGGTGAACGCCATAAAAATAAAAAAAATAAAACTATGAGAAAATTGAAATTTTGCCCACCTTACTTCCCAAAAAAGGTAATAAAAGTGATCAAAAAAGTTGCATGTACGCCAAAATAGTACCAATCAAACCGTCATCTCATCCCTCAAAAAATGAGACCCTACCCAAGATAATCGCCCAAAAACTGAAAAAACTATGGCTCTTAGACTATGGAAACACTAAAACATGATTTTTTTTGTTTCAAAAATGAAATCATTGTGTAAAACTTACATAAATAAAAAAAAAGTATACATATTAGGTATCGCCGCGTCCGTATCGACCGGCTCTATAAAAATATCACATGACCTAACCCCTCAGGTGACCACCGTAAAAAAATAAAAACAAAAACGGTGTAAAAAAAGCCATTTTTTGCCATCTTACGTCACAAAAAGTGTAATAGCGAGCGATCAAAAAGTCATATGCACCCCAAAATAGTGCCAATCAAACCGTCATCTCATCCCGCAAAAAATGAGACCCTACTCAAGATAATCTCCCAAAAACTGAAAAAACTATGGCTCTTAGACTATGGAGACACTAAAACATTTTTTTGGTTTTAAAAATGAAGTTATTGTATAAAACTTACATGAATAAAAAAAATAGTATACATATTAGGTATCGCCGCGTCCGTGACAACCTGCTCTATAAAATTACCACATGATAAAACCTGTCAGATGAATGTTGTAAATAACAAAAAAAAAAAAACGTGCCAAAAAAGCTATTTCTTGTTACCTTGCTGCACAAAAAGTGTAATATAGAGCAACCAAAAATCATATGTACCCTAAACTAGTACCAACAAAACTGCCACCCTATCCCGTAGTTTCTAAAATGGAGTCACTTTTTTGGAGTTTCTACTCTAGGGGTGCATCAGGGGGGCTTCAAATGGGACATGGTGTAAAAAAAAAACAGTCCAGCAAAATCTGCCTTCCAAAAACCGTATGGCATTCCTTTCCTTCTGCGCCCTACCGTGTGCCCGTACAGCGGTTTACGACCACATATGGGGTGTTTCTGTAAACTACAGAATAAGGACCATAAATAATTAGTTTTGTTTGGCTGTTAACCCTTGCTTTGTAACTGGAAAAAAAATATTAAAATGGAAAATCTGCCAAAAATGTAAAATTTTGAAATTGTGTCTCTATTTTCCATTAAATCTTGTGCAACACCTAAAGGGTTAACAAAGTTTGTAAAATCAGTTTTGAATAGCTTGAGGGGTGTAGTTTCTTAGATGGGGTCACTTTTATGGAATTTCTAATCTAGGGGTGCATCAGGGGGGCTTCAAATGGGACAAGGTGTCAAAAAACCAGTCCAGCAAAACCTGCCTTCCAAAAACCAAACGGCGCACCTTTCACTCTACGCCCCGCTGTGTGGCCATACAGTAGTTTACGGCCACATATGGGGTGTTTCTGTAAACAGCAGAGTCAGGGCAATAAAGATACAGTCTTGTTTGGCTGTTAACCCTTGCTCTGTTAGTGGAAAAAATGGGTTAAAATTGAAAATTAGGCAAAAAAATGAAATTCTCAAATTTCATCCCCATTTGCCAATAATTCTTGTGCAACACCTAAAGGGTTAACGACGTATGTAAAATCAGTTTTGAATACCTTGAGGGGTGTAGTTTCTTAGATGGGGTCACTTTTAGGGAGTTTCTCCTCTAGGGGTGCATCAGGGGGCTTCAAATGGGACATGGTGTCAAAAAACCAGTCCATAAAAACCAGCCTTCCAAAAACCATACGGCGCACCTTTCACTCTACGCCCCGCTGTGTGGCCGTACAGTAGTTTACGGCCACATATTGGGTGTTTCTGTAAACGGCAGAGTCAGGGCAATAAAGATACAATCTTGTTTGGCTGTTAACCCTTGCTTTGTTAGTGGAAAAAATGGGTTAAAATTAAAAATTAGACAAAAAAATGAAATTCGCAAATTTCCTCCCCATTTGCCAATAACTCTTGTGCAACACCTAAAGGGTTAACAATGTATGCAAAATCAGTTTTGAATACCTTGAGGGGTGTAGTTTCTTAGATGGGGTCATTTTTTGGGTGGTTTCTATTATGTAAGCCTCGCAAAGTGACTTCAGACCTGAACTGGTCCCTAAAAATTTAGTTTTTGTAAATTTCTGAAAAATTTCAAGATTTGCTTCTAAACTTCTAAGCCTTGTAACATCCCCAAAAAATAAAATATCATTCCCAAAACAATTCAAACATGAAGTAGACATATGGGGAATGTAAAGTCATCACAATTTTTTGGGGTATTACTATGTATTACAGAAGTAGAGGAAACTGAAACTTTGAAATTTGCAAATTTTTCCAAATTTTTGGTAAATTAGGTATTTTTTTGTGCAAAAAAAATAATTTTTTTGACCTAATTTTACCAGTGTCATGAAGTACAATATGTGACGAAAAAACAATCTCAGAACGGCCTGGATAAGTCAAAGCGTTTTAAAGTTATCAGCACTTAAAGTGACACTGGTCAGATTTGCAAAAAATGGCCTGGTCCTTAAGGTGAAAATGAGCCCGGTCCTTAAGGGGTTAATCTGACATAAGCAGCTGTCTCTCCCTCCATGTTATTCACCTTCCTCTCCACGTCTCTATACTAAATTCACAGTTCTGTCGCACAAATAATTTCCCCATAGCTGCTGTTGTGAGAATAAATATGATGGATCAACACACTTGTTCCAGCTAGTTACTAAGAAATCTTCTTTTCCACCGAAAATCCCTCCTTTTTCTCTGAATGAAGGCACAGGCTTTTTAATCTGGACTTATTCACTGACCATGCTCTTTTATTTGTCCCCTTGGTGCCATGCTTTAGTGTCTATTGATCCACCTGGGTCAGTTGTTACTGAATAGAAACTACATAAAGAGGTAGCAGCCTGGTGGTTCCCTTGCAGTGAAGTCCATATCCCAGTACATCAGTGAAAGGGTGAATACCAAGGGACCCTTTAGATAAGACTCAGTGGCACAGTTGGTCCACACCCGCTGTTATATTAACTATTATATAGTATGATTCCCCTCTAATTGGCCCTTGTAAACCATGCAACAATGTCCTAGAGGACCTTCCCTTTAAAAGGGGTTGTCTAGGATTAGAAAAATATAACTGCATTTTTCTAAAAACAACGCCTCCTCTATCCATGGGTTGTGTCTAGTATTGGAGCTCGACTCCATTGGAGTCAATAGGGTTGTGGATGGGAGTGGTGATTTTTTTGCTGCTGCAAGAAACAGACATATTTTTCTAAACCAGGACAAGCCCTTTAAGTGCTACTATGTCTTTTTTAAGCAGACACATTTTACCATGAAAATAATGAATCATTTATGAGTTCAGAGGAAAAATTGTATCTTATGAAAGAGTAATTCCTTTACCATATGCTTCTTCATTTTCCCCCAGCATTTAAAGAAGGACACAAACTGAGTATCTTAATTGAGAGATAAGTCACATCAAGAAGTATAACTGGGATGCAGTCAAAGCTCTTGGAGATACATTTTACATGTATTTTCTTCTTCTATGATTAGTACAGCAAATTTATTAAGTTTTTCTATTTCCAAAAAATAGTCAGCCCATTTTAAAGTTATTTAGATATTTTTCCTTTTCTTCAGGGATCAAATGAATTAGTGGGTTAACAAGAAGTTGATAAAGGTCACATTACATTTTTGACATGTTGATCCATTAGGTTCAATATTCTTTGCTGATCACATTTATAGTTCCCCCAACGATGTGCTGCTTAGGGGACATATTACGTTGATGGTTGCAGAGGGGCCCATGAACTCTGTTGATGCCATAAATTTAAATGCTGGGACCAAAGCACAGTGAAGACAGATGTGGACGCACGGAGCCAGAAGCGAGCATTGGAAAGTAGGTAAGTATGCTTCCTTTGACAGGTCCCAGTGGGTGGAGGGGTGTTTTAATATAAATTCTATATTTGAGAATAAATAGGCTTAAGCAGGCTGAAAAATTATATATATATATATATATATATATATATATATATATATATACTGTATATATACACTCACCTAAAGAATTATTAGGAACACCATACTAATACGGTGTTGGACCCCCTTTTGCCTTCAGAACTGCCTTAATTCTACGTGGCATTGATTCCACAAGGTGCTGATAGCATTCTTTAGAAATGTTGGCCCATATAGATAGGATAGCATCTTGCAGTTGATGGAGATTTGCGGGATGCACATCCAGGGTACGAAGCTCACGTTCCACCACATTCCAAAGATGCTCTATTGGGTTGAGATCTGGTGACTGTGGGGGCCATTTTAGTACAGTGAACTCATTGTCATGTTCAAGAAACCAATTTGAAATGATTTGAGCTTTGTGACATGGTGCATTATCCTGCTGGAAGTAGCCATCAGAGGATGGGTACATGGTGGTCATGAAGGGATGGACATGGTCAGAAACAATGCTCAGGTAGCCCGTGGCATTTAAACGATGCCCAATTGGCACTAAGGGACCTAAAGTGTGCCCAAAAAACATCCCCCACACCATTACACCACCACCACCAGCCTGCACAGTGGTAACAAGGCATGATGGATACATGTTCTCATTCTGTTTACGCCAAATTTGGACTCTACAATTTGAATGTCTCAACAGAAATCGAGACTCATCAGACCAGGCAACATTTTTACAGTCTTCAACAGTCCAATTTTGGTGAGCTCGTGCAAATTGTAGCCTCTTTTTCCTATTTGTAGTGGAGATGAGTGGTACCCGGTGGGGTCTTCTGCTGTTGTAGCCCATCCGCCTCAAGGTTGTGCGTGTTGTGGCTTCACAAATGCTTTGCTGCATACCTCGGTTGTAACAAGTGGTTATTTCAGTCAACGTTGCTCTTCTATCAGCTTGAATCAGTCGGCCCATTCTCCTCTGACCTCTAGCCTCCACAAGGCATTTTTGCCCACAGGACCACATACTGGATGGTTTTTCCCTTTTCACACCATTCTTTGTAAACCCTAGAAATGGTTGTGCGTGAAAATCCCAGTAACTGAGCAGATTGTGAAATACTCAGACCGGCCCGTCTGGCACCAACAACCATGCCACGCTCAAAATTGCTTAAATCACCTTTTTTTCCCATTCTGACATTCAGTTTGGAGTTCAGGAGATTGTCTTGACCAGGACCAAACCCCTAAATGCATTCAAGCAACTGCCATGTGATTGGTTGACTAGATAATTGCATTAATGAGAAATAGAACAGGTGTTCCTAATAATTCTTTAGGTGAGTGTATATATATACACACACAGTGGATATAAAAAGTCTACAAACCCCTGTTAAAATGTCAGGTTTCTGTGATGTAAAAATCATTTCAGAACTTTTTCCACCTTTAATGTGACCTATAAACTGTACAACTCAATTGAAAAACAAACTGAAATCTTTTAGGTGGAGGGAAGAAAAAATATAAAAATAAAATATGGTTGCTGAAGCACCTTTTTATTTTATTACAGCACTCAGTCTTTTTGGGTATTAGTCTATCAGCATGGCACATTTTGACTTGGCAAGATTTGCCCACTCTTCTTTGCAAAAACACTCCAAATCTGTCAGATTCCGAGGGCATCTCCTGTGCACAGCCCTCTTCTGATCACCCCACAGATTTTCAATTGGATTCAGGTCTGGGCTCTGGCTGGGCCATTACAAAACTTTAATCTTCTTCTGGTGAGGCCATTCCTTTGTTGATTTGGATGTATGCTTTCGGTCGTTGTCATGCTGAAAGATGAAGTTCCTCTTCATGTTCAGCTTTCTAGCAGAAGCCTGAAGGTTTTGTGCCAATATTGACTGGTATTTGGAACTGTTCATAATTCCCTCTAGGTTAACTAAGGCCCCAGTTCCAGCTGAAGAAAAACAGCCCCTTGGCATGATGCTGCCACCACCATGCTTCACTGTGGGGATGGTGTTCTTTTGGTGATGCACAGTGTTGTGTCACGGGGTTCCGAAGGTGCACTCGGTCCCCCATTGCCCGCAGAACTGTTGCTTAGCTTTTGGAATGAGGTTCTGTGTTTGACCTCATTCCCAGGGCGGCTTTACTAGCTGGGTGGCTCCCTGCTCCTAGTCTGCCTTGAGCGCCGAGCTGATCACTCGGTGCTCGACTGGTTGGTCTGTCAGTCATGTGACGCTGGCCACGTCACATGACCCTCACTCCCCACTATAAATACAGGCAGCCTGCTGGCTACAGGTTGCCTGTTTATTTCTAGGTTCCTGGCTATTTGTTGGACTGCTGAATACTTACCTGATCCTGTTCCCTGACCATCCTTTTGCCTGCTCCTCCTGTACTGCGCTTCCGTCCTGGTATTGTGACCTCGGCTCCCACCTGACTACTCTCTTAGGACTCCTCTTGTACTTCTCTGCTCTCCTGGTATTTATGACCCCGGCTTCTCCTGACAATTCTCTGCTTGCTCCATTTGTACTTTGCAGCTTTCCTGGTATTGACTCGGTCCGTTCACGTCCTGTTGTTTGTCTGTCTGTCATCCCTGCACTTACTCCAAGTTAGGGATTGCCGTCCAGTTGTCCCCTGTCATTAGGACTCGCGAGGCAAGTAGGCAGGGCCAGGGGTAAGGGTGGAGCGCAGTGGTCACTTCCCTCCGCCTTGTGTGTGTGTGTACGCGACCGTTACAGATTAACAGGCCCAATAACCACTGTATTATGAATCCTCTGGTGACCCTGACTGACCATGTCTCTAATCTGACGCAGAGGGTGCAGGAGTTAGGGGAAAAACTCAGTTCTTTTGAGTTAGGGCAAGGTTCTTCCACTCCTCAGGCCTCCAGTCCGCATTTTGAGCCCCAGATTAAGCTCCCAGAACCCTTTTCTGGAGACCGGAGGAAGTTTCTCTCTTTTAAGGAGAGTTGCAAACTTTACTTCCGTTTGAGCCCCGTGTCCTCTGGCCCCGAGAGTCAACGGGTGGGCATTATCATTTCTCGATTACAGGGTGATCCCCAGGACTGGGCGTTCTCTTTACCTGCTGGCACCAGTTGTTTATATTCTGTGGAGGGGTTCTTTCAGGCCTTGGGTACCCTTTATGATGAACCAGACAGGGCTCTAGTAGCCGAGACGGCTCTAAAGGCACTGGTTCAGGGCAATTTACCAGCGGAGGATTATTGCACCCAATTCAGAAGGTGGTGTGTCCCCTCAGGATGGAATGAACCAGCCCTGAAGAGTCAGTTCAGGTCTGTCTGATAAATTAAAGGATCTTCTGGTCAGTTATCAACTTCCAGAGACCTTAGAGGAGATGATGACCCTTGTTGTCCGACTTGACCGACGGGTTAGAGAGAGACGACAGGAACAACAGTTCTCTTCCCAGATGGTGGTCCAGCCAGAGGCCTATCCCAGAGACAATGCTGAGGTCTCCACCGAGGAACCCATGCAGGTTGGCATGACCCGAGGGAATCTTCGCCGCAGACGTGGAGAATGCTTTTACTGTGGAGATCCTGACCATTGGATCAACCAGTGTCCTAAGAAGGTCCTCTCTGTCAAGTCTCCTAAGGCAAGGCAACCTAAAGACCAGGTACACCCTGAATTTTCTAAATGTAAGCTTTCGGTACCCATTACGATTTCTCTGGGAGTAGATAAATGGCCGGGTAAGGCCTTTATTGATTCTGGCTCAGCGGCTAGCTTTATTGACTCTGAGTATGCTGTAAGATTGGGTATTCCTATGTTTGCCTTACCAACTCCTATCCATGTCATGGCTATTGATGCTACTCCTCTTATTGGTGGTACGGTGAGCTTATGTACCTCGGAGATTTCTCTAACCGTGGGTGTGTGCCACTCAGAGAGATGTTCGCTTCTAGTCCTGGAGAACCTACCTGCTGAGGTGGTACTAGGGTTGCCTTGGCTCCGACTACATAACCCCACTATAGATTGGTCCAATGGGGAGTTGGTGAGATGGGGGCCTAAGTGTGACTCGTGCTTGTCCGTGGTACAGGCTGGGGTCTCAGTAAAGTCTGATACTTTACCCTCTGTTGTTAGAGAATATTCTGATGTATTCTCATCACCAACCCCGGAGGTTCTACCCCCCCATAGACCTTATGATTGTACCATAGAGCTAGTAGAGGGGGCCAAGTTTCCTAAAGGACGAATTTATAATCTTTCTATGCCCGAACGCAAGGCCATGGAAGATTATATTAAGGAGAGCCTTGGTAAAGGGCATATTAGACCTTCTGTCTCTCCTATGGGGGCAGGGTTTTTCTTCGTTAAGAAAAAAGATGGTGGTCTTAGGCCATGTATCGATTACCGGAGATTAAATAAAATCACTGTCCAGAATAGATACTCCCTCCCATTGATTCCGGATTTATTTAACCAGGTTCTGGGGGCAACCTGGTTTTCCAAAATTGACCTGAAAGGGGCATACAATCTAATCCGAATCAAGGAGGGAGACGAATGGAAGACGGCGTTCAATACTCCGGTAGGACACTTTGAATATCAAGTGATGCCTTTTGGACTCAGCAATGCCCCAGCTGTGTTCCAAAACTTCATGAATGACATTCTTAGGGAGTACTTAGGTAAATTTGTTATAGTCTATCTTGACGACATTTTGATATTCTCTCCTGACTTCGAATCCCATGTGTCTCATGTTAAACAAGTATTAGAGGTGTTGAGGGAGAATCAGCTATCCGCTAAACAAGAGAAATGTGTCTTTGGTGTACAGGAGATTCTGTTTCTAGGGCATGTTCTGACTCCTCACGCCTTCAAGATGGATCCTGGTAAGGTACTAGCAATTAAGGAATGGGTAAGACCTTCATCCTTAAAGGCCTTACAACGGTTCTTAGGTTTCGCCAATTACTATCGTAAATTTATTATGAATTTTTCCGTAATTGCTAAACCGTTGACCGACCTTACTAAGAAAGGGGCGGATTTGGAGAATTGGTCTACTGAGGCCATTTCTTCATTTGAAAAATTAAAAAAGGCATTTAGTAACGCTCCCATTCTGATCCAGCCTGATCAGGAGAAACCTTTTATTGTGGAGGTGGATGCGTCCGAGGACGGCGTAGGAGCAGTCCTTTCACAAGGTCCTGCTAGCCTCACTAATCTGAGACCATGTGCCTTCTTCTCCAGGAAATTCTCTCCCACGGAGAGAAACTACGACATAGGGAATAGGGAGCTGCTGGCCATTAAATGGGCATTTGAGGAGTGGAGGCATTTCCTGGAGGGGGCAAGACATTGTGTAACTGTTGTCACTGACCATAAAAACCTTATGTTTCTCGAGTCTGCTAAGAGGTTGAATCCCCGTCAAGCCAGATGGGCTCTGTTTTTTACTCGTTTTGATTTTTCCATCACGTTCAGGCCAGGAAGTAAAAATGTGAAGGCGGACGCATTATCTCGGAGCTTCCAGGCTTTTCAACCTACTGAGGTACCACCTGAATCCATCCTACCAGCAAAAATCTTCTTAGCAGCTCTTACCCAGGATATCTCGGCTCGCATTAGGTCTGAACAACATCTGGCACCGGTATCCACCCCAACAGATAAGTTGTTTGTTCCCGTACAATTTCGTCTCCAGCTGTTGGGTGAGTGTCACGATTCTGCCTTTTGTGGACATCCGGGTGTTGAGGGCACTAAGGATCTGGTTTCTAGATCTTATTGGTGGCCCACTCTAACTAGGGATGTCAAGTCCTACGTGTCAGCCTGTGAGGTTTGTGCCAGGTCCAAGACACCTAGGACTCGCCCTGCTGGTAACCTACGACCCCTACCCATTCCCAGTAGACCCTGGTCCCATATCTCGATGGACTTTATAACTGACCTACCGCTGGCGGAGGGTAAGACTGTGGTTTGGGTAGTGGTCGATAGGTTTAGCAAGATGGTTCATTTCATTCCCCTGTCTAAACTTCCGAATGCTAAAACCCTGGCGTCTATTTTTGTGAGAGAGATTGTTCGTTTACATGGCATCCCGGAAAACATTGTTTCTGACAGGGGTGTGCAGTTTGTGTCCAAATTCTGGAGGGCCTTCTGTCAAAGATGTAAAATTTCATTGTCTTTTTCTTCCGCCTACCATCCTGAGAGTAATGGGCAGACTGAACGCCTTAATCAGTCTGTGGAACAATTCTTGAGGTTGTATGTTGCTGATGACCAGCAATTATGGGTCAAATTCCTTCCGTTGGCTGAATTTGCTTTGAATAACCGTGTCAATTCTTCTGCTGGGGTCTCCCCTTTCTTTTGTAACCATGGTTTTCATCCCCGTTTTCATTCTGGGTCGTCCGTCTCCTCCTCTAACCCTGAAGCGGATAAACTCTCCTCCGAACTGTGCACAGTTTGGGCCCGGGTTCAATCGAACCTAGAAAGGGCTCAATGTTCTCAAAAACTCAAGGCCGATAGGAGACGTTCAAGGGGGGTAAACTTTCAGGTTGGGGATAAAGTATGGTTGTCCTCCAAGAATCTATCTCTCAAGGTAACTTCTAAAAAATTTGCTCCTCGTTTTATTGGACCATATAAGATCACGGAAGTGATTAACCCGGTATCTTTTAGGTTGGAGCTGCCTGAGTCATTCCACATTCATAATGTGTTCCATAAATCTCTGCTTAAAAAATATTTTGAACCAGTAGTACCATCAAAAGCCTCGCCTCCGCCGGTTCTTGTTAATGATGCTGTCGAGTATGTGGTGTCTAAAATAGTGGATGTCAGGAAGGTGCGTAATTCCTTGCAGTACCTGATTCACTGGAAGGGGTATGGACCTGAAGAGAGATCTTGGGTACCTGCCAGGGAGGTTCATGCTCCTAGACTTTTTCGTAAATTTCATTTAGAACACCCTGAAAAGCCATCGTCTGAAGTCTTGGGTCCGGTTGCCCCTCGTAAAAGGGGGGGGTACTGTCACGGGGTTCCGAAGGTGCACTCGGTCCCCCATTGCCCGCAGAACTGTTGCTTAGCTTTTGGAATGAGGTTCTGTGTTTGACCTCATTCCCAGGGCGGCTTTACTAGCTGGGTGGCTCCCTGCTCCTAGTCTGCCTTGAGCGCCGAGCTGATCACTCGGTGCTCGACTGGTTGGTCTGTCGGTCATGTGACGCTGGCCACGTCACATGACCCTCACTCCCCACTATAAATACAGGCAGCCTGCTGGCTACAGGTTGCCTGTTTATTTCTAGGTTCCTGGCTATTTGTTGGACTGCTGAATACTTACCTGATCCTGTTCCCTGACCATCCTTTTGCCTGCTCCTCCTGTACTGCGCTTCCGTCCTGGTATTGTGACCTCGGCTCCCACCTGACTACTCTCTTAGGACTCCTCTTGTACTTCTCTGCTCTCCTGGTATTTATGACCCCGGCTTCTCCTGACAATTCTCTGCTTGCTCCATTTGTACTTTGCAGCTTTCCTGGTATTGACTCGGTCCGTTCACGTCCTGTTGTTTGTCTGTCTGTCATCCCTGCACTTACTCCAAGTTAGGGATTGCCGTCCAGTTGTCCCCTGTCATTAGGACTCGTGAGGCAAGTAGGCAGGGCCAGGGGTAAGGGTGGAGCGCAGTGGTCACTTCCCTCCCCCCTGTGTGTGTGTGTACGCGACCGTTACATGTTGTTTTTGCACCAAACATATCTTTTGTAATTATGGCCAAAAAGTTCACATGCTTTTGGGAGACTTCAGATGTGTTTTTGCAAAATGTAGCCTGGCTTGGATGTTTTTCTTCGTAAGAAAAGGCTTTCGTCTTGCCACTCTACCACATAGCCAAGACATATGAAGAATACGGGAGATTCTTGTCACATGTACCACACAGCCAGTACTTGTCAGATATTCCTACAGCTCCTTTAATGTTGCTGTAGGCCTCTTGGTCGCCTCCCAGACCAGTTTTCTTCTCGTCTTTTCATCAATTTTGGAGGGACGGCCAGATCTTGGTAATGTCACTGTTATGCCCTATTTTCTCCACTTGATGATGACTGTCTTCACTGTGTTCCATGGTATAGCTAATGCCTTGGAAATTCTTTTGTCCCCTTCTCCTGACTGATACCTTTTAACAATGAAAACCCTCTGATGCTTTGGAAGCTCTCTATGGACCATGGCTTTTGCTGTGGAATGTGACTAAGAAAATTTCAGGAAAGAGACCAACTAGAGCAGCTGAACTTTATTTGGTGTTAATCAGAGGCACTTTAAATGATGGCAGGTGTATGCTGACTCCTATTTAACATGATTTTCAATGTGATTGCTTAATTTTGAACACAGCTACATCCCCAGTTATAAGAGGGTGTGCACACTTATGCAACCACATTATTTTAGTTTTTTTGTTTTCCTCCCTTCACCTAAAATATTTCAGTTTATTTTTCAATTGAGTTGTACAGTTTATAGGTCACATTAAATGTGGAATAAGTTCTGAAATGATTTATCTTTCTCCTTTTTTTTACATCACAGAAACCTGAAATTTTAACAGGGGTGTGTAGACTTTTTATATCCAATGTGTATGTATATATATATATATATATATATATATATATATATATATATATATATAGTAAATTACCGTATTTTTCACCCTATAACATGCACCGGCCCATAAGACGCACCTAGGTTTTAGTGGAGGACAATAAGCTCACAGCCCCAATCAGATCCCCAATGCTAATAAGATCTCAGATCAGACCCCAATGTGAATGACCCCCAATCAGACCTCAGATCAGAGCCAAATATAAAAAAGGCCCCAATCAGACCTCAGATGAGACCCCCATGCGTCATATCAGCCCCCAGCCATATGTGATCAGCCCCCAGCCATATGTGAGCAGCCCCCAACCATAATTCAGCCTCAGATCACAAAATAAAAAACCCACTTACCTCTCCTGCTCCTGGACGCCACCGCTCCTCACATCGCGACCCTCTTCCTCCTGCTGTTGGCTGTGCTGTAAACTGGCGCGCACAGCATAAGGTCACAGCGCGCCCTCATGCTATGTGCAGCCTTCACAGCCGACAGCCAAGGACCAGGAAGCGGTGAGTACAGAGCCTTCTTCCATAATGGAAGCGCTCATTAGTATTCGCCCCATAAGACGCAGGGGCATTTTCCCCCCACTTGGGGGGGGGGAAGTGTGTCTTATGGGGTGAAAAATACGGTATATATTTATATAGTAAAACAGACAAATCACATACAGAGTAGTAAAGTAAATAATAATCACCTGGCCTGCAACACAATGGGGAGCTCCCGTTTCCACACTACCCACATGGCAAACACCCCATGTTAATACAAGAGAGAGACAGTGACCGACAACATCCTACCTGGATGATATTTTCATTGGAGCTGAGTTATTAGTCTTTGTGCACAAAGTTTTATACCTTTCAGCTCCTTTGCTTCCCTTTCTTCCTAGAATTCCAGAGGAGCATGTATGGCCTATAAGTCTCTTCACACCGATTAAGGCACTCTCCTCAAGGAGAGTTAGTACCCCCCAAATCCTGACTTAGGCCTCTCACCCAGTTAAGCCAGTACTCGCTGCTCTGCACTGATGAGGGGAAATCACCCTGAAACAGCTGTCTGCAGATGAGATGCTGGCTTATTTAATATCCGAGTCATGTCTCAAGGCTTATTAAAAGGGTTAAACACTGACTTATAGGATGGCAGCCTTACATCTGGTGGCATTAGAGGTAGAGCTTACTAAGAGCTCATGTGCATCCCTTTCCTCCCAGAATTCCAGAGCAGCATGTATGGCCTATAAGCCTCCACATGCCGACTAAGGCACTCTCCCCAAGGAGAGCTAGTACCCCCCAAAAGAAGGTAATATAATAATTAAAGGGGAAAGAACCAATCAGTACTGGAACCTGTAATGTGGATATTTGATTATAATTAAACTATTTATATACAAATCATTAACTACTAAAAAGTACCTTAGATGTATTCACTTACTGGTATGACAGATGGTTATCTCATAATATACACACAAAGATGCCGCATGCTAATGAGCTGATTTGAGTCCAGTGTGATGTCATGGAGTCCAGCGTATATTTAATTTAGAGCTATAGCCACTCCCCTGCCCACCTGCTGCTGATTCATATGGAAGCAAACTGTCATTCCGCAGTAGGTGGGCCGGGAGAGTCAGGAGCTCATGAATATTTATGACTCATCATTATCAGCTGGAGCTTTTCAATACAAGATGTTGGCAGATTGACTGGGTCAATTAAAGAAAGTGACCCAGCATTGTGCTAAGAGAATCAGTCACTTATTTATGTTGCCCTTAGTTAGGACACCATAAAACTGGTGACAGGTTCCCTTTAAAGGGAACCTGTCATCAATTTTATGCTGATTTCACTTAAGACAGCATAAAGTAGTGACAGATATGCTGATTTCAGCAGTGTGTCACTCATGAGCTAAAAGTAAGAGGTTGTCGAAAACCAGCCTCATAATCATTGCAGCCCAGGCCTGGAAAAGAGTCAAAACTTCCTGAGAAGAGTCAGAGTTATTCATAAGCTCCTGCTTTCCCCGCCTATCTGCTGATGATTGACAGCCTTCTCCTTACTTTTCTCCCTAGAAGAGAACTGCCAATCATTAGAAGTTGGGTGGGGAGAGCAGGAGCTTATGAATAACTGACTCTTCTCAGGAACATTTGACTCTTTTCCAGGCCTGGGCTTCAATAATTATAATGCTGGTTTTCGGCAACCACTTACTTTTAGCTCATGAGTGACTCAAGGCTGAAATCAACGCGTCTTTCACTACTTTATGCTGCTCTGAGTGAGGGTAGCATAAAGTTGATGACAGGTTCCCTTTCATTATGTCAAATGCCAATTTTTTCTTGCAAAATACCCTTAAAACACAGGCAGGCAATTTAAAAAATACATTTAAGTTGGACAACCCCTTGAAATTCTGGTTCCAAGTTGCCTTGATAGACACAAAATGTGCTAGAAAGTTCACTATTCTGTTTCTATTAGATTTTCATAGAAATTGGGAAAAGATACATATTTATTTCATTCCTATACAACAAGTACATCTGCTGCAGCAATAGCATCTGATCAGTCTTTCTGGATTTAGTTTGAACGCTATAATAATTTCCAAGAGTCCCATAACACAAGTAATTACAGTCAATTAGCTAAATTAGAATTACCTATTAGAAACATTTAGTTTCCATATTTTACTAAACACTGGAATCCAATTCTTTTACCACTTAACGTCTCTGAGCTCCAGGGCTGCTCAGAGAGAAAAAAAAAAGTTTTCCTTTTTTTCCATTTTGAATTATTAACGCTTAAATGTGTCATCTGTTTAATTTTTGGAGGATGGAGAAGTGTTAGGGCTGCAGGCAGGAGCAGTAGTTGCTTCATGTCGAATACTTAAAAAAGGATAATGCTGATTTTAAGGTTTTGTGACATGGGGTTTAAATGGCTATTTTATACTTGCGCAAGGATGGAATGACCTAAAGGAGTTGTCCAGGTTTAGAGAAACATAGCTGACAAAAAAGTGTCTAAAGATTGTATTTGGTATTGCATCTCAGTTCCATCTGCTTCAATGGAGGAGAGCTGCCATACTAGAGACAACTTACGGACAGATGTGGTGCTGAAAGAAAACAGCCATGTTTCTTTTTTTAACTCTAGACAACTCTTTTAATTATATCGTTGTGATTTCAAAGTGGTTAGTTGTGCAATGCAAGCTAATAGAATAACACTGAGATCTATTCACTTTATTATATAATTCTCGCTAATTATTTCTTTACTTTATAATCGGTAGTCAAAACTGGCTTTCCTTCCCCATGTGACCAAAAACAATAATTCATGGAACACAATAGTGGAACACAAAGGGCAATTTGCAGACATTTCCTACATAGTGGGTTGAAAAATAACATAGGTCCACCAATTTCAGCGTATTATACATACAAAAAAATGTAATGACCCTCTAGCATAGACCAAAGTGCCATCAAAGGGATTTATTTTTTTCCTGAGTCCACCCTTAGTGGGGAGGAGGAGGGGATGCAGCTGCAGTCTCTCTACCACAGCCTATGTGAGGAAGAAGATACTGGAGAAAATTGGGACCGTTACTCTGGCCCTGCTCGCATATAGATCAGTCTTTTAAGTAAGTATAAAGATTTTATTTTTGTTTTCTATCAACACCTTTCAAGGGCGAAGCGCCCCCTTCATCAGGATAATTACAGATTAATCTGTAATTATTCTGATGAAGGAGGCGCTTCGCCCTTGAAATGCGTTGATAGAAAATAAAAAAAAATCTTTACACTCACTTAAAAGACTGATCTATATGCGAGCAGCACCGGAGGAATGGTTCCAATTTTCTCCAGTATCATCTTCTTCAAGTGTTCCCTATCCTTGGCGTCTCGAGGCGGGTAGGAACCCAGGCAGCAGCACGGCATCCCTTATCCCTTAACCAGCAAAGCGACTACAACAGTTTCTGGTAAGCATAACCAGTATTACCTTACCTATAAGCCGCCCCCACAATATCACACATGAGTCGCTGTTTTTTTTGTTTCGTTTTCTTCTCTATATACCACAGCCTATGTGTGAG